>NC_041396.2:11424025-11504025 GCF_900747795.2 Erpetoichthys calabaricus | reverse complement strand
CGATCGTATAATGTACGTACAAAATTACGAATGTTACTCGATCTCTATTGAATCGATACCTTTATACCTTTAGTTCAGTGTTGTTCAGCATTTCCAAAATGTCCCACTTAATCCCAGGGTGTGTGGGCCAATCTGCATGAATACAGTTTGCCTTAGCATTACCTCGGTGGGGGAAATGGATAAATCTGCGTATTATAGATCTGTGTACTATAAATCTGCGTATTACGGCAAGTGTTGCAAGAGCGTTTCAAATTTGGAGCAAAATTCGAGAAATGGTTGAATGTGACCTACCCGAGTGATCGTCACTACAAAGCTGCCTTCCACATGTCACGTTACCAATGCTTTTCATTTCAGCAAATGGCTTTGCCACGTAGATAGAGTCATTATGTAATATACAAGATTTGTTACAAATATTATTCCACCTCCGTCAAATCGATATCTTTTACAAGTTCATTGTTGTCCAGGATTTCCAAAACATTCCAACTTTTCCAGGATGTGCAGGCCGATTTACATGACTTACCATTACCTCAAGTGGCACAGTGGAGGAAATGGATAAATCTGCGTATTATAAATCTGCGTATTACGTCAAGTGTTGTAAGAGCGTTTCAAGTTGGTGCAAAATTCGAGAAATGGTTGAATGTGACCTACCCAAGTGATCGTCACTACAAAGTTGCCTTTTACACGTCACGTTACCAATGCTTTGCATTTCAGCAGATGGCTTCACCACGTACTGTAGATAGAGTCATTACGTAATATACAAGATTTGTTACGAATATTATTCCACCTCCATCAAATCGATATCTTTTACAAGTTCATTGTTATCCAGGATTTCCAAAACATTCCAACTTTTCCAGGATGTGCAGGCCGATTTACATGACTTAGCATTACCTCAAATGGCACGGTGGAGGAAATCAATAAATCCGTGTATTATGTCGTGCGTTGTTAAGAGAGTTTCAAGTTTGGTGCAAAATTTGAGAAATGGTTGAATGTGATGTTCCCAAATCAGAGTCATTGCAAAGCTGCCTTTTACACTTTATTACACCTTTACACTAACATTACCAACAGGTTTCATTTTGGCCGATGGCTTCTCTACGTAGACAGAGGGATCGCATAATGTACAAGATTTATTACAAATATTATTCCATCTCTGTCGAATCGATACCTTTATACAAGTTCAGTGTTGTTCAGCATTTCCAAAATGTCCCACTTAATCCTGGGGATGTGGGGCCAATCTGCATGAATGCGGTTTGCCTTAGCATTGCCTCAAGTGGCACAGTGGGAGAAATGGATAAATCTGCGTACTATAAATCTGCGTACTATAAATCTGCGTATTACGTCAAGTGTTATAAGAGCGTTTCAAGTTGGTGCAAAATTCGAGAAATGGTTGAGTGTGACCTACTCAAGTGATTGTCACTACAAAGTTGCCTTTTACACATCACGTTACAAATGCTTTTCATTTCAGCAGATGGCTTCACCACATAGATAGAGTCATTACGTAATATACAAGATTCGTTACAAATATTATTCCACCACCGTCAAATCGATATCTTTTTACAAGTTCATTGTTGTCCAGCGTTTCCAAAACATTCCAACTTTTCCAAGATGTGTGAGCCGATTTGCATGACTTATCATTACCTCAAGTGGCACGGTGGAGGAAAACAATCAATCTGTTAATTATGTTGTGCGTTGTTATGAGAGTTTGGTGCAAACTTCGAGAAATGGTTGAATGTGACATATCAAAATCATAGTCACTGCAAAGCTGCTTTTTAAACTAACATTACCAATGCATTTCATTTTGGCTGATGGCTTCTCCACATGGACAGAGGGATTGCGTAAAAATCCATCCATCCATCCATTTTCCAACCCACTGAATCCGAACACAGGGTCACGGGGGTCTGCTGGAGCCAATCCCAGCCAACACAGGGCACAAGGCAGGAACCAATCCTGGGCAGGGTGCCAACCCACCGCAGTTGCGTAAAAATAAATACAAATATTTCATATCTTTCGAATTGATACCTTGTTATGGGGGGAATGGATAAATCTGCGTATTACATCAAGTGTTGTAAGAGCGTTTCAAGTTTGGTTCAAAATTTGAGAAATGGTTGGATGTGTCCTACCCAAATCACCGCCATTGCAAGGCTGCATTTTACACGTGACACTGCCAACGTTTTTCATTTCAGCTGATGGCTTCTCCACATGGATGAATCGATCACGTAACATACCAGACTTTTTATGACTATTATTCCAATTCTGTCAAATCGAGATCTTTTTATAAGTTCATTGTTGCCCCACCTAATCCTGGGATGTGTGTCAGTCTCTGCCTGAATGCCATCTTCTGGCAGTTCCTAGCGAGTTCCGACAGCTCGTGGGCTCTCCTAAATCCTGGTGAAGTTACTGGTAGTTTCAAAAAATTTGGAAACTACTTTATGATAAACTGCTTTCTCAAGAGGAGGACCACATCAGCATCACTCAGAGACGTTTAATCGATTCAGGACCGTTTTCCTACTCTGAAACCCTTGATAAATACGGGCATTGGGTCCAATTTCTGGTTACTATCTATCTACATTTTCTTCAGGTATTCTGATTTCCTACCTTAACCCAAAGCTATGCCAGTCAGTGTGGCTGGTGATCGGCCTGGTCTGAGAGAGTGTGGGTACTGTATGGGCACTGTGTTGGACTGGTGTCCAGTCAAGGGCGGGTCCCTTGCTAAGACAATAGACTCCACAACCTCTCACAAATGTATAATGGAGAAAAAACTGGAGAAGGCCTTAACCAACAAACCCCAAGCAACTCTAAATGATGGTTTTCCTAATGACGAACTTCCCCCAAACCCATGAGACCTCACTGGAGGTGGGCTGAAATTGAAGATGAGCTGGGCGCAGGTGGCAGCCACACAGCACCACATCCCTTTAATGAGCAGAGCAACCTCGGCCTGCCAGAAATAGCTCCCCCCCCCCCTCCCACACACACACACCACCATCCCCCCCCCTTTGGGAATCTGTGACAGTTCACCCCCGCAGGCACAATATGGAGTAACAATGGCGGAGGAGGCAGCAAAGGAGGAAAAAAAAAAAAAGATAAAAGCTTTGCATGTGCCTGGCACTATGTGAGCCCCCCCCCCCCAACCCACCACTTAACCCACCACATCTGAAACTGCACTGAGATACTGTGGATCCTAAAAGGATGGGATTTTATATGCAGTGCTTTGTAATGCCATCCACCAGGGTGGGTACAAGATTAAGAAAATGGGCAGGCCAGTCCCATGGCATCCTATCCAATCCAGACCCAAAAATGACAACAACTTAAGTGGGCAGGGGGGTTTAAAACAAGGGGTAAAGCCCACAAAAAGAAAGCAGACTTCAAAATGAGGACCTCTCTGGTGAAAGGGTACCAGGGGGCTATTATTAGGGTGGTCATGGTTGGTGCCACATTTTAATGCATTTACACTTACAGAACAGCATGAGCAAAGGGAAAGGGCAAGGCCGGGATTCACACAGGGTCACACTTGCCAGTCCAACTGGGATGGGACCTTGAGGTATTAGAGACCACCTTTCATGATGGTGCATCAGCATAAGAGCATTAAAAGGCAATAAAAGCCCCTCGTGAGTTTGTGGCGTGGATTAGTGGTATGGCGGTACATAAAAAGTACAGGAACAAAACGTCACGTTACCAGAATTTTGGGATTTTTCGTACTGGAAGTAAACACCAGTACTCTCCTTCCCTCGTCACTTGAAATTGTAGACGTCTGGTTGGTATACTATGGGAAATTAAATCAGCAGAAACACAATCAGACCCCCCTCCCTTTACTTTGAACTGCACGGGGGGACACTCCCCACATATTGCTTTGACACAAATCGAGACTCTTCATGGGACTCCCCTTCCTTATCAGCGGGGCTTCATCGCCATCAAGAGGGAAACAGTGTATAGTTCACAGTGGGGAGGCTGGAGTAAGATGGGGGGGGGGGGGGTTGAAGTTATCCATGATTTGCTTTCAGAACTGTTTTGGTACCAGCACTGAGGCTTGAAAGCTGGCATCAATACCAAAGTTCAAGTTTTAGGACCGATCCAACACTAGTGTGGACCAAACACAGACCTTACAAAGGAGTTTAACAGTTATAGTACAATCGCTTCTGTGTATTCGTAATGAAAACTCTGGATGTTGATAAGGGACACACCACAGTCAGGTGTAAGCTGAACACATAACCTCTCATCATCTCATCTCATCTTCTCACACCAGGGACGTTCTTAGGCATACGCGAACTACGCATTCCTCATAGGGCCTTGGCCCGGCCCCGACTTACAATTTTTTTTTTTCTGTCATGCCCCTGGCACTGCAGCCGTCTGTCCCAGTCCCAGGAAATTCAGTTCAGTGCATCTCTTAGTCTTATTAACAATGGTAATTTATTATCCAAATTGCAATCTTCACCTAAATCCCTAATAATATTGTCACGCCGTCGTAACTTTGCCAAATGCACTATAGCAAACGTTAATTTTAGAGATTCGTTTTGGATTCATTCAGAGAGATCCCCATAAAATCATGAAATATCCCTATCTTACCGGCCTTTACCAGCTCCACAACAAAATCAATATTTTACCACTCTGCATACACACAATTGTACATGTAGGCCTACTGGTCATCTAAGGCCTTTTCTGGACGTTTTATTAGAACACCTTCCTGAGCTACGGGGGGGGGGGTGGTGGTTGGCCCAGACCTCCCCCCCCCCATTCAGGGCCTGCACATTTCTGAACCGCGTAGGGCCCCCAAACTGCTAAGAACGGCCCTGCTCACACGCCCTCTTCTGGTCAGGGTCACAGCAGATGACAGGCCAAGCAGGTCAACCCAGACTTCCCTGACCTCAGCTACAGACTGCAGCTCTTCCTGGGGAATTCACAGGTGTTACCAAGCCAGCCGAGAGATCTAATCTCTCCCGGTGTTCTTCGGTCTGCTGCAGGGTCTCTGCCCAGTGGGATGTGTCCAGAGTAACTCTAGAGGGAGCTGCCCCAGGAAGGCAGTCGGTACACAAAACCTTCGACTCCAAATCCGACTCTGAATCCTCAATTTCTGGTACCATCAACTCTGACTCTGACTCCTCTATACGAGGTAAGACACAAAAATAATCGGATTGGTAAGAAATATATATATTTATTGATGAATTACAGTATTCTAAACATTGTCACCTTCGATATACTCCCCTTCCTGATCTCTACACTGTTCCATACATATCTTCCATTGATGGAAACAGTGCTGGAATTATTCTTGCTTTCTGTCTTCACTTCATCCATTGAAGAAACTAGGGGGCTCCGCCCACTGCTTGCTTCACTCGCCCACCCCCGGGTTTGGTTAACTGGTGTGGCAGGCGGACGGGGCCCATGCCCAGCCGGAATGCCCCTGCAGCATATGTTCTGGGGGAGCAAATATGGGAGACCCAATACCTCCCCCTCGACGCTAGATGGCAGCCTCCCTGGGTTGCAGCGGTGCCTCTGACTCCCGCAGGGCTTCATGGGGGTTGGAGTTTGGTGCAGCCCCGTTGGGTTCTGAAGGCATCACCAGGGGGTACTGCAGTGGGAGCTGCTGGGCCCTTCTGGGCAGTTATTTCGCTACACCTGGAAGTGCAGCCGGGTGTCGCCAATCAAGCAACTGGAGCACTTCCGGGTGCCTAATAAAAGGAGCCAGCAACCACCACTCAGGAGCCAGAGTCGGGAGGAGTGGTGGAGGAGGAAGAAGAGTGTGTTTTAATTGGGTTGGTGTATTAGTTGCTGTGCTTGGGACTGTGTACTACCTGTGGGATACGGGGAAGACGTGCGCCTACAAGCGAAGAAAAATAAATAGTTTATTTTAAGTGTGCCTCCGTGTCCAGTCTGTGTCAGGTCGGGCGCCTATATCCCATTGGGATTAATAAAGTATCTATCTATCTATCTATCTATCTATCTATCTATCTATCTATCTATCTATCTATCTATCTATCTATATAGCACCTTTTTCACACCGGATATACAATTTAAAGAGATTGTTATTTTCATGGGAATTGTTACATATGCATTATTTTCACTTTTACTTTAAAACTTTGGTAAAAACAATATTTGGAATTAACTTTTCTTCAAGATCACATTGAATTTTGATTTCGTGTTTGGACTTACATCGTGACAACGCAACGTATAACTGCCTGTGAGTGAATATCGTTTCTTTCTGTCTAATAAATAAAACAACTTTTTCGAATGTTTGTCCATGCTTTTTCTTCTTTGCTTAGTCGTTGACGTGTCAAATTATTGTCCTGTTAAAATTTATAAGAGTTGAGAGTGCAGGAACTGTGTCTGACAAAAGCATTCACACGACTGAGAGGTTATTGTTTGAAAATGGCTGTAAGTATGCCGTGACTTGAAAAAATCTCATGTTAAAAGTCTCCATCTCACGGAACTTCATACCGCACCAACGTTTTTTTGGAATCTTATAATTCTCGCTGGCAACACAAATTAGACAATCTACAAGTCTCCGACTTAAAGTTTAAATCCAAACAATATATTCAATCTCTTTTCGCTGTTCCGTTATTTCATCAAGTAATAATTTTCGTTTGTTTGCGCTAATGCGATCTTTCCTATCCTTTTTTTGAGACGTTCGAATTTTCGTACTTCCATTATCTCTAACCTACTCTGCTGCATGTGTATCGCGCCAAAGTTTTTGGAATCTTTTAATTCTTGCGGATACGCCTCTTCATCGGGAAGAAACACTACTTTATTTTCTCCCTGATGGCAACATGAATTACACGATCTACAAGTCTCCGACTTAAAGTTTAAATCTGAACAATATACTCAATCTCTTTTCGCTGTTCCGTTATTTCACGGAGTAGTAATTTCCTTTTGTTTGCGCTAATGCGATCTTTACTATCCTTTTCTTGACACTTTCAAATTTTCATACTTCCATTATCTCTAACCTGCTCTGCATGCGTACCGCGCCTCATCTCGTGGGACGTTAAGTGTCTCCCCAAGAAAATCACGTCTCGTCTCTTTCCAAGATTTTTTTTATAATAGAGAGAAATGTGTTCCCTTCAGGTCACTTTTAATTATCAGGAACAAGCAAAAACCACAGGGTGCTAAATCAGGTGAACATGGAGGATGAGCGAGGACAGGAATGTTTTTGTCAGTCAAAATCTGCTTTACAGAAAAAGCAGTACGATCATTTCGAACAATCTGATTCACCGTTTTGATGTTTTCATCCGTCCGAGACGAGCGTGGGCGACCTGGGTGTTGAACGTTTTCTACATTTTCTTGTCCTTCCTTGAAACGTTTGTTCCACTCAAAAACTTGTGTGAGAGACAAACTGTTATCACCATACACTGTTTTTATCATTTCATAAGTTTCTGTGGCCATTTTGTTCAATTTCGCAAGAAATTTGATGTTGGTTTACTGTTCGATTTTTTCACCCAACATTATCACGGCAACTTGTGTAGCGATTGTTGTGCAAATACTGACTGGGCTCTTCACAGGATCTACCAAGCTGGTCGGTGGTCTGTGAGGGCGTGTAGGAGGGGATACAGTTCTATGATTCACGTCCAGCCAGCCGACCGCCAAATGGTTCTCCAGGAAAGTCTCAAGCCCAGTCCGGTTATTTTTGTGTCTCCCCTCATATGTACTTTGTAAGAGGAAAACAGCGACCCCGGGCCAGGAGGAAGGGTGGAGTCTTACCCGGGCGGGAGACCAGAGCGGAAGAACAGATGGACGCACTTTAAAAAACTGCTAAAAACCCATTATTTTAATATAAAATCATAGCTTCATTTTAGTGTAACCCTGTGTTGTGATGTAAGAGTTTGCATATACAGTGGAACCTCGGTTCACGACCATAATTCATTCCAAAACTCTGGTCGTAAACCAATTTGGTTGTGAACCGAAGCAATTTCCCCCATAGGATTGTATGTAAATACAATTAATTAGCTCCAGACCATACGAACTGTATGTAAATATATATTTTTTTAAGTTTTTAAGCACAAATATAGTTAATTAAACCATAGAATGCACAGCGTAATAGTAAACTAAATGTAAAAACATTGAATAACACTGAGAAAACCTTGAACAACAGAGAAAACTAACATTGAAAGAGTTTGCGCTATACTGTAGCCTTATGACCCGATCGCTGTAAACACTCTGTTTAAATGAGTTTTAAGCACAGGGAAAAAAAATGAACATTTGTAAAATCAGAAATTTAATAAACAACCAAGAAAAGTAACATTGCAACAATTCATGCTACGAACTGAAAAATTAACATTTGAAAAATCCGTAATACAAAAACTAACCATAAACCACCAAGAAAACTGACCTTGCATGAGTCAAGTTCTGACATGAAGGAAGTGAGCAGGAACTGAGTGGAGAAATTCCTCGCTTTCGCCACTCATAGGAGGATAGTTTTGCAGCAAATCGCCATGAATCTTCCTGCCTTTCTCGCGTAATATCGCCTTGCTTACGATATCCCCTGTAAGTTGCTTCTCATTCAGCAACACTAGTAACAATTTTTCCACCTCTTCCAGCACTTGAGGTCTCTGCCTGGTTAACGCTGTAACTCCTTTTGCAACATCAGCTGCATTAATAGATTCTTTCTGCTTTAGAATAGTCGAAATCGTAGATTTTGACTTATTGTACTCTGCGGCAAGATCAGTAACATGAACGCCACGCTCATACTTTTCAATAATTTCTTTCTTTACTTCGATTTCAGTTTTCTTCAAAACTTTCATCTCACCACTCTTCACTTGCTTAGAAGCTATGGTTAACTGCAAAAGCACACGAAATACTGTAGAGCACAAAGAGTTCACAGGTAAAGCACGCACATCTGACTGAGAACAACAAACAGGGAGAGGCTGAACACGTGCTTAAATACAGTAATCGGAGCGTACGAACCGGAAGGAAAATGAAATAGAGCACAAAGAGTTCACAGTGAAAGCATGCACGTCTGACCGAGAACAATGCAACACGTATGGAAATCATCGGTGCGCACAAACCGAAAGGGAAACTGGCTTGTTCGTATACGGAGTGTGTGGTCGTGAACCGAGGCCAATGTTTGGCAAACTTTTTGGTCGTAAACCGATTTGTACATGTACCGAGACATTCGTGAACCAAGGTTCCACTGTAACTTGATAAATATTTTATATGTTTTTGTTTGTAATTTAGGCAAAGCAATGTAATTTAGTGTTACATTAGTGAGACGCATTCATGTTTACCCCCACCAGGAATGGGTCTCTTTGAATTTTACAACAGAGTTGGGGGAGGATGTGCCTTAAACCAGTTTGGCGAGTGTTTCTCTGCTAAAGTCTTTCAACCCCTGCAAGAAAGCCAGGCTGCCTAACATATGGTCTTGGGGGGTGGCAGGTTTTAAGATGTTGTATTCCCCCATTGGTCTGAAGTATGGCTGTTTGGAACTGGCTTGTATAAGAAGCCTTTAAGTACCATGATGTCCTATTGGCTCTAGGGGTTGGACAGAGAATCTATAAATCTGCTTGCTCAACCTTGCTCTGCCTCTCTTACTAACATATGATGAAGAAGCATCTCACACTATGAACTGACAAGAACAACACAATGAAGAGCACAGCTCGGCAGCCATATTGAACAGGCATGTGGCCTCTTCTGAAGAAAGCTGAGCACCAATGATGCCTTAACTAGAGACATTTTAAATAACTACAAGTCTGTGTGCCGCCTGAACTACACATCACCATTTAATCGGGTTGTATGGTTGTCAATATTCAAATGTACAGTACTTTGCATATTGTTATTATTTATGAATATTATCAATAATGTATTATTTTATGTGTAACTTAACTCCTGCTTGTCTTTTTTACTACACCTAATTGCCTATAGATATAGAAGGGAAGGTGGGGATAAGTTCTATACTATAATACCTTATAAACAGTGGTAAGTCTGTGGGATTTGAGGCGTTCTGACAGAGGCTACATCTTAATAATACAATGGGGAAAGTGGAGCAAAATATTACTCTACCAAGACAAAACATCCTGATATTCTGAATATGCTCTGAATTATCGTTTTATCATGGCTCCGCAATCCGTAATTACCCTGATTTTCTCTGCTGTTCTTTTTCCGGTTTACTGTGGTGGTGATCTGTGCCACCACCATCTGATCAGGGCACCACGCAGTCCCTACATTGTGATGTCCACATGACCATCATCATCTATTCTTCCACGTGAAGCCTGAAAACCATGAGGACTGATTGAGATCATTGATGTTAGAATACCCAGTAGGGGCTGAGTGGTCTTTTGGGCCTTGGAACCCCTGCAGATTTAGTTTTTTTTTTGTCCGTTTTTTCTGTCCTCCTGGCCATCGGACTTTACTTTATTCTTTGTTACGTAGTATTGCCTAATCTTATTTTTATATTTTTCCTTTTTCTTTCTTTATCTTGTAAATCACTTTGAGCTCCATCATTTGTATGAAAACATGCTCTTGACATAAATGTTGTTGTTGTTGTTGTTATGTCCAGTCACTATAATGTTGGACCAGCGAAAGCCTGAAGTTGGGAGCAGTTTCATCCCCATAGGGCAGGTCGCAGTGGTCCTGGTGTGGCAGCCCAGTCGGGACACTCACAGGGGTGCTTGGGATTTGAAATCCAGAACTGCAACCCCGTTAGGTTTCCCTGGGAACTGATAGAGGGCGCTGTCAGGGGATGATCTTCCGACTTTCTATATGGCCTTGAAGTGCTTCCAGGAAGACATGGGTGTGGCACCAGAAGCATTCCCAGGTCTGGTTTGAAAAGTAGCCTGCCACTTCACATCGGATGAGACGGAGTCAGGAGGCAGCGGGCAAAACTAAATAGAGACAAGAGTTTAAAGGCCAGATATGAGGACTGACACAGACAACCTGACTACAGACCCATCAGAAACTTCAAAAGACTTTGTTGGACAGTTATCTTGTCCAAAGATCTTGACTAGACATTGTTCTCCTCTCTTGCTAAATGAATCTTAGCCTGGAGAGGTCTATTAATTTTTTACATTTAAGATGTCTCACTTAAATATTTACCAATGTTGCATCTGTCCTGGTGTCTCTATAAAAACAAGGAACTCCAGTTTCTGTATTCCATCTTGCCTGAAGAATGGGCCTGAGTTGTTTCGAAAGCCTGCATATTGTAATCTGTTTAGTTAACCAATAAAAGGTGTCGTTCTGCTTGATTTCTCACTAAATTCATAATGGCTAACACAGTACAACACCCTAGTACTATCCACGTATTCATCAATTCAGTATTTGTAATGTGAACTCTTACGCTGTAACAATACATTTTCAAGGTCCAAATAAGCCATTTTCTGTAGATATTGAACTGAAGGAGATCAACTCAAAGTTAGTGTTTGCACAAGGATTCAAGGCCTACACATTCATACTTTGTCAAGAACCCTTTTTCTACAATAACAGCCTTCATTCTTTTGAGCATAAAAGGATGTCCCAGTTTTGCGTGTTGTTCAGGAGGGATTCTTCCCCCTTTCTTCTCCATAGATATCCTCAAGGTTGGTGGGACGGCACCTCTGGACAGCCATTTTCAAACAGTGCCACAGATTTTCAAGAGGGTTAAGATCAGGGCTTTCGACTTGGTCACTCCAAAACATCCACCTTTCTGTTTTTGAGTCATTCCATTGTCCCCCTTTGGCCTTACACTTAGGCTCATCGTCATGTTGAAAGATGAATCTTCTCCCGGAATGTAGTTTCAGAGCACAAAAATAATCAGATTGGTATAAAAATATATACTTATTGATGACTTACAGCTTTCTAAACATTGTCACCTTCGATACTCCCCCTCCCAATCTCTACACCGCTCCATACGTATCTTCCATTGATGGAAACAGTGCTGGCAGTCTTCTTGCTTTTTGTCTTCACTTCATCCATTGAAGAAACTAGGGGGCTCCGGACCAAGCTCTCCTGCAGTATTGTGCCGTATTTGAGTCCATCCATTTTCTCTTCAACTCTGACAAGACTCCCAGCAAATGAAAACTATCGCTATAGCATGATTCTGCCATCACCATATTTCACAGTAGGTGTTTCCTGAGGCCTGGCCAGTGTTAGATTTACACCACACATACCTCTTTGAAGGCTGGCCAGAAAGTTCTGTTTTGGTGTCATCTGACCATAAAATCTTCTCCCACGTCTTAACTGGTCCTTCTTGTGCTTTGTAGGAAATCCCATTCGTGCTTTTATGTGGACCTTCTGAAGGATTCCAGTTTAATGGAGAGCTCTTGAAACTGTAGACCTCTGCACCTCCAGCCAAAGAGCATTGCAGACTTCTCAGAAGGACGCTTGGATTTTTAGTCAACGTCCTGCTCTGATGTTTAATTTTGAGAGACGGCCTGTTCTCGTAAGACTCAGGGTGCTGCGGTGAACCTTCCACTCTCTGGTGATGGATCCAGCAGTGCACAACGGGACATTCAAACTCTTTGATATTTTTTTGTTGCCATTTCCTGCCTTGTGCATTTCAATGACTTTGTTTCTCACATCAGCAGAATGCTCCATTGTCTTTATTTTTGCAGTGATTGTCCAATAATGACTACGGCCTTACAAAGGGGGCTTTTTATATCCAGAAAGATAGAAAACACTGACAAGTCGTACCTCATTATGTTTAATTATGACTGTCACATGACCGTCACCTTTTTGTCGTTTGTGTAAACGTGGAGTTTCCAAAGCATAAATACTTAGCCAGACACACACCTTGGAGTTGTTCTTCTTTAGTTGAATATCTGCAAAAAAATGCTTTACAACTTTGGAAATTACAGCATAAGAGTTCACATTAAAAATACTGAATGGATAAACATGATGTGGTGGATGGCCGGGTCCTATGCCCGGCCGGGATGCCCCTTCTACTTATGTTCCAGGGGAGCAGCCATGGGCTCCTCAGTACCTCCCCTGGGATGCTTGGTGGCAGCCTCCCTGGTTGACGAAGGTGCCTCAGTTTTCCGCAGGGTTCCATGGGAGATGGAGTTCTCCACAACCCTGTGGGGATCTGGGGTGGCTGCCAAGGGGGTGCTGCATGGATCCCGGAGTCAACATGGACACGTCTACAGCCCCGCCCGGAAGTGCAATTAGCAACAGGTGATCAAGCACCTGGAACACTTCTGGGTGGGCTATAAAAAGGGCCAGCATCCACCACTCAGGAGCCAGAGTCGGGAGGTGGAGAACAAAGCTAGATGGGAGGAGTGGTGGTGCCAGAAGAGTGTGTGTTAAATTAAGTGCTTTTGGGACTGTGCCTTGTCCGTGGGGTTCACGGGGAAGACGTGCCCCACAGGTGAAGAAAAATAAAAGTCTTTGTGCTTTTACACGTGCCTCAGTGTGAGTCCGTGTCGGGTCAGACGCAATATAGCGCCTTTTACCACAACGAGAACAAATCTTTTGTTAGGTAGAAAATCAGGATGATGTCCAAGGGGATTGAATACTTCTGTATGCTGCTGTATTCAACTCAATACACAGAAAAAGACAAGCGATGCATGAAAACGTTTATATTGTGGAAAATAAGAGAGTAGCATAGTGGTATGCCAGTTTAATAAAACTGGCATAATGGTGCGGTGGCAAGTCTGTGGGTGGGGTCCAGCGGCTGTGAGGCATCTGTTGGCGAAGAGAGATTCACTGATCTTTACTTTGCTGACGATGCTGTGGCCTTCGCAGAGTCAATGGAGGCTCTGATCAGGGGTCTCGAGAGACTGAGTGAGGAGTCTGAGGGTCTGGGCCTGAGAGTGTCCTGATAAAAACCAACATCCAGGCCTTTAATGACCTCTTGGGCACGGCCATCAGCAGTGTGTCTCTCTGCGGAGAGAGTGGCGACCTCGTCGAGAGGTTTGCTTAACTTAGCAGTGACATTCATGTCTCTGGTGACTCTTCCTATGAAGTCATACGGGGGTCATGAGGTCGCTGGAAAGGGGTGTGTTGTGCAAGGTTATTATAGTTTTGCTTTTTTTTATTAGATTTTATTTCTATATTTTTTTCTGACCTTACTTGGAAATTCAGTTTAGTTTTAGTTTTCCTTCATTGTGTATTTTTAGTTTTAGTTTAGTTTTTATTTCACAAAGACATTTCTATTTTATTTCTATATCTATTAGGTTCAGTTTTAGTTTTAGTAATTATGGCATGGAGCTCCTACGGAGTTTAGTTTTGTGTCACAATCAGGCAGAAAGGTACGCTTAACAGATTTGGATACGAGTTTAATGTTAGTGGAAGCTTACTACACTACATGGTTTACTATCTGGTCTTGCTTTTGTCTGATAAAAACAAGCATAATCAAAACTAGATACTGAATATGAACAAATTTACACAATTTTATAATTTTTAAAATATTTTCTTATGAAAATCACAGGGGTTAAGGAAGAACAGGGCTCTTAGACTTGAATCAGTGTGCAGACCCCACCTAGCTGCATTGAGGGAATCAAAGAAAAACAAGCATGTAGTGTCAAGGTTAGGGGTGGTGAGTCTTGAATAGACCACCATAAAGGACAGTAAACCCATAATGAGCAGAGTAAGAGCAGGTAATAGGAGTACGGACAGGCACAAAACGAGATGAGACTTTTTCAGAGAGACACTTTCACGTCCCGTGAGACAAAGAGTAGATGACAAAGTAGAACGTCATTAAGAATTCAAAAAAATTGGCACGGTACACAGGCAGAGCAGGTTAGAGATAATGAAAGTACGAAAATTCGAAAGTCTCCAAAAATGATGGCAAAGATCGCATTAGCACAAACAAATGGAAATAATTACTCGGTGAAATAACGGAACAGCGAAAAGAGATCAAATATATTGTTCGGATTTAAACTTTAAGTCGGAGACTTGTAGATCGTCTAATTCGTGTTGCCATCAGGGAAAAGTTGTGTTTCTTCCCAATGAAGAGGCGTATCCGCGAGAATTAAAAGATTTGTTGTTTGGTGAAAGAGAAATCCACATATGCTGTCACGCTTGGGTCACAGAGTTGCACAGATATACTGGAGCTTTTAGAGACAGAAACGTCATTCAGACACTTCAAACAAACAGAAGTCTCTTTCAGGAGTGAATCAAGCTCCATGTGTAGTTGGAGGGGACAGTTCTGTCTCTCAATTAAAAGAATAGAAAATCTTTCTCTTCATAGGGGCACGCCTCGGGAACGGGGTTGGCGAGCAAAGCCCACTAGTCTATATATATAAAATCCCTGTGTGCGTCCAGGTGTCCGTGTGTGGGTGTCTTCTGGTGAAGTGCGCAAGCGCGGGGCACGGTGTGATGTGCGATATTACTGTCAGAGAAAGTTAGAGGCGTTTTACAGAAATACAAACCAGTATTACTGCGAGAGGAAATTAAAGGTACACAATACAATGACGCATATTACAGCCACATACAAGCCAGTATTACTGTCAGAGGAGATTAAAGGTATATTACTGACGCACACGTCTGTATTACCGCCACAAAAAATTAAAGGTATATTACGGACTAAATTATCTACGAACGCCTTTATTCGCCGCACTCAATTGAGGTCGCCCTTTTGAAGCTCGCCTTTTTGTGAGCGCCCTTATTGAATAGAGCCGTACAAGACAGTATTACTGTCACAGAAAATTAAAGACACACAATACACAGCGGCAGCCCACGAAGAACGGTCAGCTCAGCAAGTAAACATTAACAAAAGAAAGGCTGAAAGAAAGAAAAATACGACCGACAAAAAGAATGAGGTCAAAGTCCCTTGCCATTTAATATAGACTGTTCCTACTAATGTGTATGCACTACTGTTCTAGCACCCGTTATTGTAACGGGCTAAATGACTAGTATAAAATAAAAGATGTATTCTTAACACAGTGCTCTGGAACAAAAGCAAGCTCCATAGAGCAAGAAAGGCAAAAGGATTTCTTGAAGCAAAGGCAACCCAAGTCAAATAAAAGCTCCAGTACAGAAATTCAAGGCAGGTGCAAAAATGGTGAGAAAATACAGAAAATTGAAAGTAGCACAAGTAGAGCAAAACCACAAGAAACTCACCGACTCCCTAGCACATTTGAAATGAACTGCCTGCAACTGTGGGAGAACTCCCCCCACCCCTCCCGCTTTTATAGGGTGGAGGGTGGTTCCTGGTGGTGATTGTCCTGTTGCCCCGCCTCCTAGAGGTACCACCCACAAAACACATTACACAAAACAACATTTAGAGAAGCATTCAGGGTGACCAAAACCGACGAGGTGTATTTCTGCATTGCAAAATTCAATGAAATTCTGCAAACAGAAGAGGTGAAGAATTTATACATTTGTTTTAGTTTTCATATTTGTTGTGTGCGTATGATGATTAATTCTGTTCAATTTGTTCATATTTTTCCAAAACATAATACTATTTATTTATTTTGCCCATCATCACAAGATTGTATTGCATCATGGGAAGATTGTATTTTGGACCCTGTATTGCCCCCTGTAGGGGTTTGCATCCCAGGGTCCTCCCTGCATGAAGCTTGCATGTTCTCCCCGTGTCTGCTTGGGTTTCCTCCGGGTGCTCCCCTCACAGTCCAAAGACAGACAGATTAGGTAAATTGGTGATCTTATATTGGCCCTAGGGTATTGTTGGGGTGTGTGTGTGTGTGTGTGTGTTTGCTCTGTGATGAACTGGCGCTCTCTCCAGGGTTAGTTCTCTGCCTTGTGCCCTATGTTATCTAGGATAGGCTCCAGCAGAACCAACCCCGTTCAGGACTGTGTGGGTTAGAAAATGACTGACTGGCTAGTTTCGACTAAGTGTCGCCTAGTAAGGGTATATAAAGAGGAAGAGGGGCAGAAATGTGCCTTGTCTCAGGCAGCGTTAGTTAACCCACCGGTCCCGATCCCAATTCTTACTGCCTCAATGTTTTTATTTTTACAGTTTAAATTGGGAGCAAGGCAGGAAATAACCCTGGATGGGTTACCAGCCTATCTGAGGGCACATCCACGCACACACCCACCACACACACACACACACATTAATCAAGCAAATACAAGTACCCATATGAAACTCCTCACAGGTGGCGCAGTGGTAGTGCTGCTGCTTTGCAGTAAGGAGACTGTGGAAGATTGTGGGTTTGCTTCCCGGTTCCTCCCTGTGTGGATAGCGCTTTGAATACTGAGAAAAGCGCTATATAAATGTAATGAATTATTTTTATTAAGTTATAGAGTACCTTTCAATATATAAACCATCAGAAGGTGCTTAACACTAGAATTACCAGAGCCTACGAAAAAACTCGTAGATCCGTCCCACCTTAAATCTCTTCGCACCTCTCCATCAGCATCTTTTGTCCTGTAAATGTGTTGATAAGCAGCAAGCAGCCTACTATCACATCCCCCACCGCCGCACAGTTTTCTCAGCTCAAGTCAGTTTACCTGCGAGTCAGTTGCTTGGAGTTGTATAGAGAGAGAAGTCAAGCAAAATGACACCTTTTATGAATACTATAGTGTTATTTGGAACACATGCATTTCATGTGTGTTCCGTGTCTACAACGATCTATGTAAACACATCGTTAAAACAGAAACGTTTTTCATGTTTTAGTAATAATTGACAGAATGTAGACATGAAGTTTATAATATGTGAAGCCTGAAGTCCAAATATCAAAGAAACACTCACAAAAGGTACAAATATAACCGAACAAATGCGCTCAGTCAGTCTGTAACAGCCGGTGTAAATGTGTGATACTTGCAAAGGTTAGCTTTGTTTTGTATTTTTTTTTATTCAGTTTCATTCTCTGTCACGTTCACGATTCCACCCATTACACGTGTAATTTGTGAGCATGCCTTTGACGATCAAACAGAGGAAGCTCTGCAGTTCACTTATGACTTCACACTGTAGATCTGGCTCTTACATACAAAGGACAGTGCATGTGCCCAAAACATTAACATTTATATGTTACTTACATAAAATCCAGAGCTAATGTTATTTACCAATTTACCTTGAGTTATTTACTTACATGACGAGGGTTCTACATTGGATCAAGAATGTACTTTTGCCATCGCTGTACTTTGTATATGTACATGGGAAGTTCTGCACATGAGACTTTACTCTGTAGGAAGTAAGTAAATAAATAAAAGTAAATAGATAAACCGAATGTTATTTACCTTGAGTTATTTACTTACATGACGACGGTTCTACATCGGATCTGGCTTTTATGCAAGTAACATATAAATGTTAATGTTTTGGGCACATGCACCGTCCTTTGTATGTAAGAGCCAGATCTACAGCATAAAGTCACAAGTGCAGAGATTCCCATGTACATATACAAAGTACAGCGATGGCAAAAGTGCATTCTTGATCCGATGTAGAATCGTCGGCATGAGTTGAGTGTACCTCTGTTATAGCGCGTCTATGTGAAAACAGCAGTGTCAAATGCGCGGGGCACGGGGAGTTGGGAACGTGAACGCGGCTGAGAGAATAACAGAATAGAAAAAAACAAAGCTAACCTTTACAAGTATCATAAATTACACCGGCTGTTACAGACTGGAATCAGATGTTTGTTTTTATTCTAAAATAGTAAGAATACGAGCAGCTCAGTTCTCAAAACGGACTCGCCTGGGATCGAACTCGTGCAGCTTTGGTTACAAGTCCGCAGCTGATACCGTTATGCCACCGAAGCTCTCGTACCAATAGCGTGTCAATGTCGCAGGTAAACGCGGGTTGTTTTTCTGGAGCTATATTTTTGAATAAAAGCGCATTTGTTCTGTTATATTTGTACCTTTTGTGAAAGTGTTTCTTTGATATTTGGAATTCAGGCTTCACACATTATAAACTTCATGTCTACATTTTGTCAATTATTACTGAAACATGAAAAACGTTTATGTTTTAACGATGTGTTTACATACATTGTTGTAGATACGGAACACACATGAAATGCATGTGTTCCAAATAACGATATAGTATTTATAAAAGGTGACTTCTCACTCTATACAACTCCAAGCTACTGACACGCAGGTAAACAGACTTGAGCTGAGAAAACTGTGCGCCGGTGGGGGTATGTGATAGCAGGCTGCTTGCTGTTTGCTGCTTATCGACACATTTACAGGACAAAAGACGCTGATGGAGAAGTGTGAAGCGATTTAAGGTGGGATGGATCGACGAGTTTTTTCGTAGGCTCTGGTAATTCTAGTGTTAATCAATAAATCAGTTCCAATTTTAATAATATCCAGTCCTGTGAAAAAGTAAGTACACTCCCAGATAATGCTTCTTCTCTTTTTACAGTAATATGAACCAATTAGCCACAACATTAAAAGTACCACTGACAGGTGAAGTGAATACCATGGATTACCTCGCGTCACACACGTGCACAATGGGAGGCAGTCACTGGGTTTGACTCAATGTGTTCTTACGCCAGATCGAGGGTCTGCAGTGCGCACTAACACCTCTTCTCCTTCCTCTACAGATCCTCAGAAGGAAAATTTACATAAATCCCACAGACTCCACTTCCAGATAACAGCTCAAAACACCTCCCATCCAGTCTCGCTCATGACCTCACTTCCGGTCGCAAGACACGCCTCTTTGTCCCAGACATCTATAAAACCGCCCTTCCCTCAGCATCAGTCAGTCTCGTCGTGGACTCAGTCTATGAAGACTACTCTGGCTCTATATTATGGCCTAACTAGCTGTGTAAGCCCATGCTGTAAAAAGCTCATGCTCCTAGAAACCGTTATAATGGCCGACTCACTCTCCCTTCACCGCCAATACCCGTGGCCTGGCAAGCGGAGGACGTTAGACTCGACAAGTAGTACTTCTTCCAAATAAACTTCCCCAATCGACGATCAAAGAAAAGCCAAAAAAACAAACAATATGTAAAATAATAAAGTGAGTATATATCTATTATAAAAAAAATTCTTTGGGAGGGAGACTAGGGAGACGTGATCTTCTCGGAAGACAATTTGAAGTTCCGTGAGAGACACATTAATTTGCTCCCAGCTCTTAAAACAACGACAAGCGACAAGCAAAACATGCAGCTCGCTGTGGTGTTGCGAGCTCACAGCTCCCGTCAAAGGGAGGTTTTAAATAAATAATCACCACACTCACGGCTTAGTGAGGGGGCGTGGTGGTTGTGTGGCTAAAGCGATTCTCAGGGTGATTCATGATGTGGGCGTTTCTCACCTAAGTGCACAGGTGAGAGGCGGTCCGCATCTGTGATTGGTCCTGGGGCTGCTGATTTGCTACAGCTGCCACGTTCCTCTTCATAAATAGAAGCGGCGAGGTGGCTAGGGGACAGGAAAAGAAAGACGGAGCTTGCTGGAGAGCAGGAAGCAGTGTGGCGAGAGAGCCGGAGTGAGCGAGAGCGAGCAGGCGGGCAGGCAGCTGGACAGGGAGCCCAAGCAGGGGTGGGTGGGGCAGAAGGAAGAGGTCAATCCAGCTGAGCGAACAAGGAGCTGGAGTGACCGGTGATGAAGGACGGCTGGCCGCGTAAGGCAGTGAAGGCAGTGGGAGTCGGGAGGCTTGGTTGGTGAAGTCCCTGACGTGAGCGTCCTGGTCATGAAGGAAACCAAGCCTCGGTCTGGGTTGAGTGCACGACCGAAGAGAGGGATCGGGAGGCCTCCAGACCAGACGAGCGGAGAGAAGGTCAGCTGCTGAGAGGGCGACTCTCCTGTTGCGGGGCCCAGATGGGAGAAGTATGAGAGCCGCCAGGTAAAAGAAGCACCAGACTTTGTGTTGTTAAGGATTGCTTCCAGACATTGTTTTAACCTCGTTTTAAAGGATTTATTTATTGGTTCAACACTTGTTTTATGGATTATTTACTTAATGACTTTCGTGAGAGCACTGCACATTATTTATTTAATTGTTTGGACATTTGTTTTGTTGATTGTGTTTAATAAAAGTACCTTTCCACTTTTACACCATCCCCTTGCTCCATCATTGTGCCTCACTGCCGAGCTCATCGGTGACATTACCGACGGTGTCAGGTTCAAGGGCTCCCGGACGGATGATGGGAGCATGGAGTCAAACCCAAATCGTCACACTCGCCAGCAGCAGAAACCCAGCAGATGATCCGACCGCTTCTCCTTAGCGTGTGCTCAGCTGCCTCCCTTCACAACGCGAGCGGCAGAGACATGAAGTGGCAAAAGGACAGCTGCTGTACAGGCTTTAAAATGATCGACGGGCAGAGCGACAGCAGCAGCGACAGCAGATAATCTGACGGCATCTCCTTAGCATGCGTTCGGCCACCCCCCCGTTCACAACGCGAGCAGCGTTATACGTCCTGCGAGAAAGAGATTTAACCACACCCAGAAATAAAGGACAAAGAGTAGATTACAAAGTAGAAAATCGTAAAGAATTAAAAAAATGTTGACGCGGTACACATGCACAGCAGGTTAGAGATAATGGAATTCCAAAGTCTCAAAAAAAGTATAGGAAAGATTGCATTAGCGAAAACAAACGGAAATTATTACTCGTTGAAATAACGAGCGGGGCCGAAAATAAGGGACAAGTATTGTTTTTACAACGTCACGCGAGATAAGGCAGTGAGAGATCATTTAAAACAAGTCCACAGACAGCTAACCTAGCAGTTGTTGGATTGCTGTGGGCAGACACGCCTCATGTGCTCCCAGCTCTTAAAACGCCGACAAGAGACAAGCAAAACACGCAGCTCGCCAGCAGCAGAAAGCCAGCAGATGATCCGACCGCTTCTTCTTAGCGTGTGTTCAGCCATCACCCCCTTCACAACGCGAGCGGCAGAGACACAAAGTGGCAAAAAGACAGCTGCTGTACAGACTTTGAAATGATCAAGCAGCGAGACAAGCAGCAGAAAGACAGCAGATGATCCGACGGCATCTCCTTAGCGTACGTTCAGCCACACCCCGTTCACAATAATAATAATCTTTACATTTATATAGCGCTTTTCTCCACACAGGGAGGACCCAGGAAGTGAACCCACAATCTCCTTAATGCAAAGCAGTAGCACTACCACTGCACCACCTGTGAGGATACCGGTGTTATACGTCCTGCAAGAAAGAGATGTAACCAGGCCCGGGGCCCGAAACAAAGGACAAGTATTGTTTTTACAAAAGTTTTAAATTAAAAGTGAAAATAATGCATATGTAACAATTTCCATGATTAAATTGTATACCTGGGGTGGGCGAGTAAAGTGAGCGAGAGGCAGATCCCCCTAGTTAATAAAAACAGAAATCAAACAAACTCCAAACAATATATCTATATACAGTACTGTGCAAAAGTTTTAGTCAGGTGTGAAAAAATGCTGTAAACAAAGAATGCTTTCAGAAATATAAATAATGATTGTTTATTGTTATCAATTTACAAAATGCAAAGTGAGCGAACAAAAAAAAAATCTAAATCAAATCAATATTTGGTGTTATTACCCTTTGCCTTCAAACCAGCATCAATTCTTATAGGTCCACTTGCACAAAGTCAGGGATTTTGTAGGATTCTAGTCAGGGGTCTGATCAACCAATTCTACCAAACAGGTGCTAATGATCATCAATGTCACACGTAGGTTGAAACACAGTCATTAACTGAAACAGAAACAGCTTAAAACTGGGTGAGGAACAGCCAAACTCTGCTACCAAGGTGAGGTTGTGGAAGACAGTTTCATGTCATGGCAAGACTGAGCACAGCAACAAGACACAAGGTAGTTCTACTGCATCAGCAAGGTCTCTCCCAGACAAAGATTTCAAAGCAGACTGGGGTTTCAAGATGTGCTGTTCAAGCTCTTTTGAAGAAGCACAAAGAAACGGGCAACGTTGAGGATCGTAGACGCAGTGGTCGGCCAAGGAAACTTAGTGCAGCAGATGAAAGACACATCAAGCTCATTACCCTTCGAAATTGGAAGATGTCCAGCAGTGCCATCAGCTCAGAACTGGCTGAAACCAGTGGGACCCAGGTACACCCATCTACTGTCCGGAGAAGTCTGGCCAGAACTGGTCTTCATGGAAGAGTTGCAGCCAATAAGCCATATCTCCGACATGGAAACAAGGCCAAGCGATTCAAGTATGCACGAAAACATAGGAACTGGGGTGCAGAAAAATGGCAGCAGGTGCTCTGGACTGATGAGTCAAAATTTGAAATATTTGACTGTAGCAGAAGGCAGTTTGTTCGTCGAAGGGCTGGAGAGCGGTACAATAATGAGTGTCTGCAGGCAACAGTGAAGCATGGTGGAGGTTCCTTGAAAGTTTGGGGCTGCATTTCTGCAAATGGAGTTGGAGATTTGGTCAGGATTAATGGTGTTGTCAATGCTGAGAAATACAGGCAGATACTTATCCATCATACAATACCATTAGGGAGGCGTATGATTGGCCCCAAATTTATTCTGCAGCAGGACAACAACCCCAAACATACAGCCAAAGTCATTAAGAACTATCTTCAGCGTAAAGAAGAACAAGAAGTCCTGGAAGTGATGGTATGGCCCCCACAGAGCCCTGATCTCAACATCATCAAGTGTGTCTGGGATTACATGAAGAGACAGAAGGATGTGAGGAAGCCTACATCCACAGAAGATCTGGGGTTAGTTCTCCAAGATGTTTGGAACAACCTACCAGCCGAGTTCCTTCAAAAACTGTGTGCAAGTGTACCTAGAAGAATTGATGCTGTTTTGAAGGTAAAGGGCGGTCACACCAAATATTGATTTGATTTAGATTTCTCTTTTGTTCATTCACTGCATTTTGTTGATTGATGAAAATAAATGATTAACACTTCCAGTTTTGAAAGCATTCTTTGTTTACAGCATTTATTCACACCTGCCTAAAACTTTTGCACAGTACTGTATATAAAAGTCAATGTGTGTATGTACAGTATGTTCCAGCATCACATCTGAATGGCTGGAGCAATTTTCATGAAACTTGGTACACATGTTTCTCAATGGTTGACTAAAAATACTGTATGGTGAAATCAGCCGTAACCCACCTCCTTCTGGGTAGCGTGGCGGGTGATCTCGCGGTCTTGTATGCATGTTATCATTCAGTTGACACTCAGAACGACCACCAGAGGGCGAACTGGGGGTGACTGCCAACATTCTTTATATTTGAGTGCCGCCGCACCCCTGTTGCTTTTGAAATTAAAGAGAGTTCTACACGTGGAAGTGTGTGTGTCTGTCCGGCCTGGAAGTGAGAGGCAGAGTCGAGGTGAGGGCTCCATCTCCAAGGATATGCAAGCGAGGCCAGCACACCGGCACAAGGAAACCTCCTAAGAAAGACAGTCGCTTAGCTGCTAATGCACAAACGATGCGAGCACGTCAGCAACACAAATCCTCACAGTAGAGAGTTGCCCAGAGTAGTTCTGACCATTTCAATACTTTCTAGGATCCCGTGCTTTTAACAGTGTGGGCCTACACAGTTTGTATATACCAGGCGACTGCCAGCATTCTTTATGTTTAAGCAACACCGCGCCCCTGTTTCTTTTCAGATTAAATAGAGTTGGCCGGTTCCGAGCGTCAACTGGATGATAACATACAAGATCGCAAGACAAGGACATTAGTGAGTCTTTATTGTTTGTTCATTTATTTTCATTTTTAAAGTTGTGTTTTTTTTTAAAAAAAAAAAAACACTTTATTTTCCTCCTGGGCAATGCTGGGTATTTCAGCTAGTATATATTGTGACGGATGGCTGGGTCCCATGCCCAGCCAGGACGCCCCTGCTGCATATGTTCCAGGGGTGCAACCATGGACAGCTCAATACCTCTCCCAGGACGCTTGGTGGCAGCCTCCCTGGCGGACGGTGATTCCCCAACCTCCCGCAGGGCTCCATGGGAGATGGAGTCCTCCACAGCCTGGTTGGGAGCCGGGGCTAGGCCGCTAGGGGGAGCTGCCTGGATTCCACAGCCTGGCTGGACAAATCTTCAGCCACACCCGGAAGTGCAATTGGGACCAGGCGGTCAAGTACCTGGAACACTTCTGGTTGGGCTAGAAAAAGGGCCAGCATCCACCACTCAGTAGCCAGAATCGGGAGGAAGAGGACGAGGTTGCCTGGGAGGAGTGGTGGTGCCAGAGGAAGGATTGGATTGTGTTGTGTTGTTGGTTTTTTACATGGGATTTCTCAGTTTTTTTATTTTTAATAAATTTGCAAAAACCTCAAGTAAACTTTTTTCACGTTGTCATTATGGGGTGTTGTGTGTAGAATTCTGAGGAAAAAAATGAATTGAATCCATTTTGGAATAAGGCTGTGACATAACAAAATGTGGAAAAAGTGATGCGCTGGGAATACTTTCAGGATGCACTGTAGCGGGTTGGATAATGAATGGATGGATTTTGATTTTGTAACCATTTAAAATCAAGGAGTGTTTTTGTGGGCACCCTGTATATACTGTATATCACACCCCAACCAGCCCTGACATAACACTCAACCCCAAAAGTGACCGGCGGAATGGAATAATAAAAAGATGCAGCAAAAAGTTAACATACAACACGAACCCTCTCTTGACCCCACACTGAACATGAAATCAATGAGACACACAGGAAAAAACGAAACGCACATAAAAGTCCAGAAGATTTAACGTTAATGAATTACGTTGGTGAACCCGGTTCAGCTGGAAAAAGTGTCCTACAGCAATATATACGGATGAGAATGATGGCTTGCTCCTCTCCCCAAACAACAAGAAACTGTCTCACCGTGCTTATCCTCAGTAAGTCGGCGTAGTCCAGAACCCCGGGGTTTTGCGTTGCAAAGGTGAAGGTGTCAGGCATTGAATGTGGCAAGTAGAAAAAGGTGTAAATGATCTGGATCTCTACTTTCACCTGGCTCTGCAGTTAATGGGCAGTAAGTAGAACGGGATTTCTCTTATTTTTTTGACCTGTTTAAATAGTGAATGTCCCAGATGCAGGTGATGGGATTGACAGGACAAATTATAGTGATGGACTACGGTTCCACAGGGTTATCCTTCCCCCTTTGTTTCCCAGGGGAGCATATTTACATAGACACACAGACCATGTAAACAGGACAACGCTATGAAAGACGGGACTCGGCACAAAATACACACTTTTGACGACGTTAATCATGGAGCACCGCTACGCCATGGATTCTGGCACTTCAATCAATCAATCGCTTCAGTTGCGCATTATCGGCTAAGCAAGGTGTTTTTTCCTCAGCAGTTTCGTTTTGGCGATGTGCTGGCCTCGCTCGTCTATCAGTCTATCTAATGCATTTTATTACTACAAGTTTTTGTGATGCGCCAACTGTTGGAATGACAGATGCATTTTATTAATATACAGTTAGGTCCCTAAATATTTGAACAGAGACAACTTTTTTCTAATTTTGCTTCTGTACATTACCACAATGAATTTTAAATGAAACAACTCAGATGCAGTTGAAGTGCAGACTTTCAGCTTTAATTCAGTGGGGTGAACAAAACAATTGCATAAAAATGTGAGGCAACTAGCTTTTTGAACACAATACCTTCATTTCAGGGGCTCAAAAGTAATTGGACAATTGACTCAAAGGCTATTTCATGGGCAGGTGTGGTCAAGTCCGTCGTTATGTCATTATCAATTAATCAGATAAAAGGCCTGGAGTTGATTTGAGGTGTGCTGCTTGCATGTGGAAGATTTTGCTGTGAACAGACAACATGCGGTCAAAGGAGCTCTCCATGCAGGTGTAAGAAGCCATCCTTAAGCTGCGAAAACAGAAAAAACCCATCTGAGAAATTACTACAATATTACAAGTGGCAAAATCTACAGTTTGGTCCATCCTGAGAAAGAAAGCAAGCACTGGTGAACTCAACAACGCAAAAAGACCTGGACGTCCACGGAAGACAACACTGGTGAATGATCGCAGAATAATTTCCATGGTGAAGAGAAACCCCTTCACAACAGCCAACCAAGTGAACAACACTCTCCAGGGGGTCGGCGTATCGATATCCAAGTCTACCATAAAGAGAAGACTGCATGAAAGTAAATCCAGAGGGTGCACTGCAAGGTGCAAGCCACTCATAAGCCTCAAGAACAGAAAGGCGAGATTGGACTTTGCTAAAGAACATCTAAAAAAGCCAGCACAGTTCTGGAAAAACATTCTTTGGACAGATGAAACCAAGATCAACCTCTACCAGAATGATGGCAAGAAAAAAGTATGGAGAAGGCATGGAACAGCTCATTATCCAAAGCATAGCACATCATCTGTAAAACACGGTGGAGGGAGGCAGTGTGATGGCTTGGGCGTGTATGGCTGCCAGTGGCACTGGGACACTAGTGTTTATTGATGATGTGACACAGGACAGAAGCAGCCGAATGAATTCTGAGGTGTTCAGAGACATACTGTCTGCTCAAATCCAGCTAAATAGAGTCAAATTGATTCATGATACAGATGGACAATGACCCAAAACATACAGCCAAAGCAACCCAGGAGTTTATTAAAGCAAAGAAGTGGAAAATTCTTGAATGGCCAAGTCAGTCACCTGATCTTAACCCAACTGAGCAGGCATTTCACTTGTTGAAGACTAAACTTCAGACAGAAAGGCCCACAAACAAACAGCAACTGAAAGCCGCTGCAGTAAAGGCCTGGCAGAGCATCAAAAAGGAGGAAACCCAACATCTGGTGATGTCCAGGAGTTCAAGACTTCAGGCTGTCATTGCCAGCAAAGGGTTTCAACCAAGTATTAGAAATGAACATTTGATTTCCAGTTATTTAATTTGTCCAATTACTTCTGAGCCCCTGAAATGAAGGGATTGTGTTCAAAAAATGCTTTAGTTGCCTCACATTTTTATGCAATCGTTTTGTTCACCCCACTGAATTAAAGCTGAAAGTCTGCACTTCAACTGCATCTGAGTTGTTTCATTTAAAATTCATTGTGGTAATAATGTACAGAACCAAAATTAGAAAAAAGTTGTATCTGTCCAAATATTTATGGACCTAACTGTATGCATTACAACATACTGTACATTCCAATAGAGGGTGCATTTCAAACATTAACATTGCTTTTACAAATCCTAAACCAAATTTTATATAACAGAGGCGTATGCATTGTATGGTGTGCTATAAATGTTAAGCGCTGATTCATTTCAGCCCATCTCTGACAGGCGACATAGCAGGTCTGTACTCGCTTTGTAATACGTACTTTGTAAAGTTTGTAATCACATTCATCTATGAAGTTGTTACAGTGCACTGGGCTTGCATTCAGTGACGGGCGCATTACAAAACTAAACTGAATTTAACTGAGCATATGACTCCAAGCATTTCTATCTTTCTGAAAGACATCTGAAGTAAACGTGCATAAAGAGAAGCTTATAAGTGAGCACATCTACCATAAACTACAAAAAGAGGTGATACGCATGCCTACCACTCCCATCAGAAGCTGACCGGTATATGAGAGTAAAGACAGCTGAGCTGGATTAAGAGGGGGTCTGTGACGATGCGGGTTCGCTCCATGCTCCCTTCTTGCTTTTGGGAGCCCTGAACCCGTCACCGTTGGTAATGTCACCGATGAGCTTGGCAGTGAGGCATAACAATGAAAACAAGGGGATGGTGTAAAAGTGACAAGTGCTTTTATTAAAACCAACAAAAGTCAAAACAAGGGGTTCAAATTAATAAAGTGCAGTGTCTCAAATATCCATAAATAAATAAATAATCCATAAAATAGTGGAATAGTGGAGGTTAAAAAAAACAATAGAAAAAACAATGAGGTTAAAACAATGGCATGAAGCAGTCTCTTTAAAATATCCAAAGCACGGTGCCTCCTTTCTGCCTTTTCTACCTGGTGGCTCCCCTGCTTCTCCCATCGGGCTTCACAACAGGAGAGTCGCCTACTGCCTTCCACTCTGGTCTGGTAGCCCTCCGATCCCTGGCTACGTCGGGCTCCAATCCGGACCGAGACTTCTTGGGTTATTTCCCCAGCGGCCAGGGCGCTCACGCTGGGGCTAAACCAGCTCAAAGCCTCCTCGACTGCTGCTGCCTTTCGACGGCCAGTCGTCATCGTCACTGAGTGATGAAGGAGCTGGAGTGACCACTTCCTTCAGTCCCACCGAGTGTCAGCCAAACACTCTTCTCGGGGACTCACCTCCCAGCTGCCTGCCTGCTCTCACTCACTCGCTCACTTGCTCTCCTTCCCTCTCGCTCACACCGGCTCTCTCTCCTCGCTGTTTCCTGCCTCCTTCTTCCATGCAACCTCCATCTCTCTTTCCTTTTTCTTTTTCATCTTTCCTGTTAGCCGCCTCACGCTTCTAAATATTACGGGAACATGGATCAGCTGTGGCAATCAGCAGCTCCCGGGAACAATTACGGAGGCGGACGACTCCTCACCTGTGCACTTAAGTGAGAATCGCCCGCATCATAAATTCCCTTGAGAACCGCTCGGCCACACACCACCACGCCCCCTCGCTAAGCTGTGAGTGCGGCGATTTTTTCTTTAAAACTGGCCCTTTTTGACATGAGCTGTGGACCCGCTATACCACAGGGTCCAGTCCTTACTGCTTCAAATGTTTTCCCAAGTAACGTTCATCCACCTGCTGCTGATCAAAAGGCCAAATCCATGTTAAACAGTCAAAGAATTAATAGCTTGATTTAGGGGAGCAATGAGGTGTCCAGTTTGTTACAAATTTGCATTAAGGTCATCAAAGTGCCCCCATTCTGTCCCTTATAAACTGAGCTAAACCTGAGGTGAGGTAAGGCCAGACTGCTAACACAAGGAAAAGAGCTGAGAGACAGAGGGGCTTAACTGACCACCCACTGACCGCCACACCAATTAGATGATGACTTCACTTAAATGGCAATGTGACCCTCTCAGTAGGCTAAATATAAAAGCTTCATAACACTAACGGAATGTTATTGTGAATGAATCGTTCTCATTATTTCACATTGTGCACGGCTGGATGATCATCGGGGTGGGGGGGATTGGGGGGGGGGGTGTTGAGCACTGGACGCAGGCTGCAGATGTGTGTTCAGGTGAACTGGCGATTCTGAACTGACCCTGTGTGGGTGTGGGTGGCTGTGAGTAGACCCTGTGATGGACTGACACCTGCTTTGTGCCTAATGCTGCCCAGAAGGACCCCAGACAAAGGAAGCCAATTCAAAAGAAGTTAATTAGCAGAAAAAACTGGCCACCAATTAAGAAAAGAGTTAGAATGAAAACCTGCAGACACTGGTGCCCTCCAGGACCGGAGGTGGGGTCCCCTGAAACAGACAGACAGACAGACAGACAGACAGACAGACAGACAGACAGACAGACAGATAGATAGATAGATAGATAGATAGATAGATAGATAGATAGATAGATAGATAGATAGATAGATAGATAGATAGATAGACATGAAAGGCGGCACTATATAACAGATAGATAGATAGATAGATAGATAGATAGATAGATAGATAGATAGATAGATAGATAGATAGATAGATAGATAGATAGATAGATAGATAGATAGATAGATAGATATGAAAGGCACTATATAACAGATAGATAGATAGATAGATAGATAGATAGATAGATAGATAGATAGATAGATAGATAGATAGATAGATAGATAGATAGATAGATATGAAAGGCACTATATAACAGATAGATAGATAGATAGATAGATAGATAGATAGATAGATAGATAGATAGATAGATAGATAGATAGATAGATAGATAGATAGATAGAGTGAAAGGCACTATATGATAGATAGATAGATAGATAGATAGATAGATAGATAGATAGATAGATAGATAGATAGATAGATAGATAGAGTGAAAGGCACTATATGATAGATAGATAGATAGATAGATAGATAGATAGATAGATAGATAGATAGATAGATAGATAGATAGATAGATAGATAGATAGATAGATATGAAAGGCGGCACTATATAACAGATAGATAGATAGATAGATAGATAGATAGATAGATAGATAGATAGATAGATAGATAGATAGATAGATAGATAGATAGATAGATAGATAGATATGAAAGGCGGCACTATATAACAGATAGATAGATAGATAGATAGATAGATAGATAGATAGATAGATAGATAGATAGATAGATAGATAGATAGATAGATAGATAGATAGATAGATAGATAGATAGATAGATAGATAGATAGATAGATAGATAGATAGATAGCATGTAGCCACGATCTGGAAGTTTAATGGGAGAAATCAGCCTGACTGGGTGAATCTAACGGAAAGGCTTGTCTCTTGTCCGCACGGGCCCCCGTTACCCGGCGTGAAATCATTATTTGTATTCTTACGAATACTTCCTGCTTTTGAAGGTGACTCTCAGCATTCCTCCTACTCCTTTCCTCGGTTTCCTCTTGTGTGTCAGCAGGCCTTGCCTGGCGCAAATACTTCCTATCTTTGAAGATGACCCTCAAAAGTCCTCCTACATCATTCCTTGGTAACCTCATTGTGTGTCTGCACTTCTCTTGCTCGGCGTTCCCCCTCTTGATTGTATTCCCAGATTCTTGTCATTTCGAGGATGCCGTGCTTGCCTACTTCATTTTTCTAAAACTAGGTGGCTCCATAATCACATCACTTGCCCACTCCCAGGTTTGGTTTACCGGATATACAATTTAAAGAGATTGTTATTTTCATGGGAATTGTTACATATGCATTATTTTCACTTTTACTTTTAAACTTTTATAAAAACAATACTTGTCCTTTATTTCTGGCCCCGGGCCTGGTTACATCTTTCTCGCAGGACGTATAACGCTGCTCGTGTTGTGAAGGGGGCTTGGCTGAATGCACTCTAAGGAGAATCGGTCGGATCATCTGCTGTCTTTCTGCTGCTGCTGCTGGCGAGCTGCGTTATCTGCTTGTCGTGCTGTGCACTGATCATTTCAAAGCCTGTACAGCAGCTGTCCTTTTGCCAGTTCGTGTCTCTGCCCCTTGCATTGTGAATTTGGGGCTGAACGCACGCTAAGGAGAAGCGGTCGGATCATCTGCTGATTTGCTGCTGCGTCTTCTGCTTGTCGCTTGTCGTTGTTTTAAGAGCTGGGAGTACATGAAGTGTGCCTGCCAAAAGCATTCCAACAACTGCTAGGTTAGTTGTCCGTGAACTTGTTTTAAATGTTGTCTCACTGCCTTGTCTCGCGTGACGTTAAAGTGTCTCTCGCAGGACGTCAGATTGTCTTCTGAGAAGATCACATCTCGTCTCCCTAGTCTCCCGCCCAAGATTTTTTTTTATAATAGAGAGATAACATCAAGTCGAGTTTTGAAAGTCCCTGAAGTCTTATTGTCCACCACACTACTTGGTTGCTTATTCCAAGTGTTTATCGTTCTCTGTGTAAAGAAAAACTTCCTTATGTTTGTGTGACACTTACCCTTAACAAGTTTATAACTGTGTCCCCGTGTTCTTGCTGAACTCATTTTACAGTCACCGTCTCAATCCACTGGACTAATACCCTTCATAATTTTAAACACTTCAGTCAGGTCTTAATCTCCTGAAAAGGCTCAGCTCTTTTAATCTTTCCTCAAAACTCGTCCCCTGTGGCCCTGGAATCAGCCTAGTCGCTCTTCTCTGGACTTTTTCTTGTGCTGCTATGTCCTTTTTGTAGCCTGGAGATCAAAACTGCACCCAGGACTCAAGATGAGGCCTCACCAGTATGTTATAAAGGCTGAGCAGAACCTCCTGTGACTTGTACTCCACACAGTAAGGCACTATATAACCTGACATTCTGTTAGTCTTCTTAATGGCTCCAGAACACTGTCTGGCAGTTGATAGCTTAGAGTCCACTACGACTCCTAAGTCCTTCTCATGAGATGGACTTTCAAGTTTCAGACCTCACATTTTATTTCCTACATGTAATTCTTTACATTTACTGACATTAAATTTAATCTGCCCAAGTATGTATTCTGTCCAAATTCAACAGATTTCAGATTTTCTGCCAGTCCATCTATCATTAGAACATTAGAACAATCTGGATGAGAACAGGCCATTCAGCCCAACAAAGTTCGCCAGTCCTATCCACTTATCCATATTACTAACCGAAGGATGTAAACCGGATATGGACGCAGGGCGCATCGAGGCGCACGCACACTGCCGCACTGCACAGAAAACACAGAAACGAGAAGGTTGTAAACAGGATGTCACGCGCACTGCCGCACTGCAACGAGCCCACCACCTGTAAACTAGACTTGCTCTAATCCACTGTGCCAGTAATGTAGATCACATAATGGTCATTCAGTTTGGCGCCCGCCCCAGAGTCCAGAGTCAAACGCAGCGGCTTCCCAAAACACAGCGGCTTCCCAGAGTCAGTACGTGGCGCCCAAACAACACAACCTGTGAGCTACACTTGCTCTAATCCACTGTGCCAGTAATATAGATCACATAACGGTCACAGACTCTAACCCAGCGGCTTCCCACACTCAGTGGCTGGCACACGAACACCACAACCTGTAAACTGAACTTGCTGTGCAAAACTCTGCCAACAGTCAGTGTCAGCACAGACAACGGAATCACGTCTCCACAAAACGAGACCACTTTACTACAGATATGCTTATGTAGTTGAATGACATTTCCCCAGACGCACCCACCCTCCATGATATGTCATCCATCCAGATATCGGACGGAACAGAAAACTGATTGGCACTCTTGGATTTCCGATTCGCTAGCGAATCGCGGGCTTACTAGTTTCTCTCTATTATAAAAAAATAAAACTTGCGACGAGATGTGACTTTTGAAGAGAGACAGAGAGACACTTTCACGTTCCGCGAGACGGTCAAGTCACGTCATACGTACAACCTTTGGAATCAACTGCCATAATACACAAGCAGAGCAGGTTAGAGATAATGGAAGTCGGAAAATTCGAAAAGTCTCAAAAAAAAAGGATAGTAAAGATTGCATTAGCGCAAACAAACGGAAAATATTACTCGGTGAAATAGTGGAAAAGCAAAAAGAGATAGAATAGTGTTTGAGGATATCTGGGGGAGAAGTGATACGAGATGTAGATCACGCAGCACAGCAGCAGCAGCAAGCCAGCAGTTGATCGAGCAAACAGGAGGTAAAACAAAAACTGTATTTGTTTCCAATTGTATCACCGTTGAAGAGGGGGTTTCAGAAAAGCGACCGCATCTCCTTGGGGTGCGTTCAGACCCCCTCTTCACAACAGCATGCAGCACTGGCAGGGGGCGAAGCCAAAGTCTTCCATAAAAACATCAAGTCGAGTTTTGAAAGTCCCTAAAGTCTTACTGTCCACCACACTACTTGGTCGCTTATTCCAAGTGTCTATCGTTCTTTGTGTAAAGAAAAACTTCCTAATGTTTGTGCGAAATTTACCCTTAACAAGTATTCAACTGTGTCCCCATGTTCTTGATGAACTCATTTTAAAATAACAGTCTCGATCCACTGCACTAATTCCCTTCATAATTTTAAACACTTCAGTCAGGTCCCTCTTAATCTTCTTTTGTTTAAACTGTAAAGGCTCAGCTCTTTTCATCTTTCCTCATAACTCATCCCCTGTAGTCCTCTAATCAGTTTAGTTGCTCTTCTCCGGACACTTTCTTGTGCTGTTATGTCCTTTTTGTAGCCTGGAGACCAAAACTGCACCCAGTACTCCAGATGAGGCCTCACAAGTGTGTTATAAAGCTTGAACAGAACCTCCTGTGACTTGTACTCCACACATCAAGGCGCTATATAACCTGACAATCTTAATGGCTTCTGAATACTGACTGGAAGTTGATAGCTTAGAGTCCACTTCTTCCTCTTCTTCATTCGGCTGCCCCCGTTAGGGGTTGCCACAGCGGATCATCTTCTTCCATCTCTTCCTGTCTTCATCATCTTGCTCTGTCACCACCATCACCTTCATGTCCTCTCTCACCACATCCATATTCCTTCTCTCAGGCCTTCTTCTTCTCCTCTTCCCTGGCAGCTCCATCCTTAGCATCCTTCTCCCAATATACCCAGCATCTCTCCTCTGCACATGTCCAAACCAACGCAATCTCACCTCTCTGACCCTCTAATGTCCTCATTTCTAATCCTATCCATCCTCGTCTCACCCAATGCAAATCTTAACATCTTTAACTCTGCCACCTCCAGCTCTGTCTCCTGCTTTCTGGTCAGTGTCACCGTCTCCAGTCCATATAACATAGCTGGTCTCACTACCATCCTGTAGACCTTCCCTTTCACTCTTGCTGATACCCGTTTGTCACAAATCACTCCTGACATTCTTCTCCACCTATTCCACCTTGCCTGCACTCTCTTTTTTACTTCTCTTCCACACTCTGTACTGTCGATCCCAAGTATTTAAATTCATCCACCTTCACCAACTTCGACTCCCTGCATCCTCACCATTCCACTGACCTCCCTCTCATTCACACACATGTATTCATTCTGTCTTGTTCCTACTGACCTTCCTCTCCTCTCTAGATCATATCTCCACCTCTCCAGGGTCTCCTCAACCTGCTCCCTACTATCACTACAGATCACAATGTCATCACCAAACATCATAGTCCACGGGGACTCCTGTCTAATCTCGTTTGTCAACCTGTCCATCACCATTGCTAATAAGAAAGGGCTCAGAGCCGATCCCTGATGTAATCCCACCTCCGTCACTCCTACCACAGACCTCACCACAGTCACACTTCCCTCGTACATATCCTGTACAACTCTTACGTACTTCTCTGCCACTCCTGACTTCCTCATACAATACCACAAAAATCCTTCTCATAAGGTGGACTCTCGATTTTCCGACCGCCCATTGCGTATTCAAACAACTTGATTCATGTAACACTCTGACAATCATGCTAAATTCACAGAGGGGGACCCCCCTAATGTCAAAGACCGATGACGCCACAAAGGCTGGAAGACACCGCTGCAGATCGAGCTGTAGCCACATAACTAATTGAAGATGTGAGTTCCAAAATCTGCTAATTACACCTTTTGGTAAAATTTAGTGAACACATGATTGTGACTGGGCAACACGGTGGCGCAGTGGGTAGCGCTGCTGCCTCGCAGTTGGGTGATCTGGGGACCTGGGTTCGCTTCCCGGGTCCTCCCTGCGTGGAGTTTGCATGTTCTCCCCGTGTCTGCGTGGGTTTCCTCCGGGCGCTCTGGTTTCATCCCACAGTCCAAAGACATGCAGGTTAGGTGGATTGGCGATTCTAAATTGGCCCTAGTGTGTGCTTGGTGTGTGGGTGTGTTTGTGTGTGTCCTGCGGTGGGTTGGCACCCTGCCCAGGATTGTTTCCTGCCTTGTGCCCTGTGTTGGCTGGGATTGGCTCCAGCAGACCCCCGTGACCCTGTGTTCGGATTCAGCGGGTTGGAAAATGGATGGATGGATGGATGATTGTGACTTTTCATGCAGTTGGTCATGCACCGAAAATATGTTTGAGCTTCAAAACCTGCTAATTGCAACAGTGTAGCGCTATAGTTTTAGGTATTTAGTTTCAAAATCTGCTTATGGACCCAGATTTTCCTATTTATCTCCAAAATGTATCTTTTGTACTTAGCTGATTTTGGAACTGAGCTCTTCAATTACAGGCAGGTGGACCTAATGAAGTGGCCACCGAGGGTACATGAAGGACAAGAAAGTGACAGCTCCGGGCTGAGCTCCACAGAGGGGCTCTCAGAGGCAGGCGGCGTAATTCCATCCCACCCTCCCCACTGCTTTATTAGCGCATTCAACTTGTTTGTGTAATCGTGCAAAGCTGCTTTGAATTAAAACTCTCAGCTCAAAGGGTTTCACTGTTCACAAAAGCTCTTTCACGTTGCGAGGAGTAATTGGGAATTATGATTCAGCCAGTGTGTTGGGGGGGGGGGGGGGTGTTGCGGTTACAGGGAAGAGTTGACACATCGCTAAGCAGCACGCGATAAGGCACGAACAACGGCCCCATTTTTCAATCCTTTTTTTTCTGTGCTGCCTCACTGTTGTCAGGAGAACAGAGATTAGGTTCCGCAAGAAGCGTGGAAGGCAGCAACAGACTCGACGTCGAGCACTCCGATCATGGAAAAACTTGTCTGTTCTCATCGTGGGTGATCAAAACAACAGGACAGCCAAGGTGACATGTGGCTGCCTGGAGTGTTTCATTAAATGGAACATCATTCATAATCAAGGGCCTAAAGGACGGCAAGAGCAGGGCGGCCTCAGCAATCTGTTCATCACTTGCCTCCTGTCATGGACAGCATATTAATTCTATTAGACCTCAGTGCAACATTTGACACTCAGGTCAGACATGACATCCTACTGTCCAGAATGGAGAACATGCTGGGTATCTCTGGCACTGCCCTCCAGTGGCTCATGTCCTATCTGACTGATAGGCAAGAGTTTGTTAGTCTTGGCAACAGCAGATCCAGCCCATCACCGGTCACGCAAGGAGTTCCTCAGGTTTTCTGTCCTCGGCCCTCTGCTTTTCTGTATTTATGTGCTTCCCCTTGGCCATATTATCCGTAGCTATGGACTGGGTTATCATTTTTATGCAGATGATACTCAACTCTACTTCAATGTTAAAAGTGGAACTTCATCAGAGCTTTCTCAGCTCACAACCTGCCTTAGTGAAATTAAAACCTGGATGGAGCAGACCTCTTTAAAATTAAATTGCAATAAAACTGAACTCCTGAATGCAACTTAATAAAATGAGCTCCTTCCCAGTTTATCTTGGCGGTGATCTCATCAGACCTGCCTCTACTGCAAAGAATCTTGGTGTCATTTTTGATTCCTCCCTCTCTTATTCTGCCCACATAAATCACATTAAGAAACTTTCTTACTTTCACCTCCGTAACATATCCCGTGTTCGCTCCTTCCTCTCTTTCTCTAATGCTGAGAAACGTGTCCATGCTTTTATCACATCCACCATCGATTATTGTAATTCCCTACTGGCAGGAGTCCCTTCTAATCTTCTATCACAGCTCCAGCTTATTCAAAACTCAGCTGCAAGACTCAAACCAGCAGCAGCGAGCACATCACACCCATCCTGCTCCGTCTCCACTGGCTCCTTGTGTCTTATAGAATCGAATATAAAATCCTACTAATAACCTACAAAGCCTTAAATAACCTCACGCCAAACTACATCAGTGACCTTCTCCATCACTAAGTGCCTGCCCGCCCACTAAGGTTCTCTGATTCTGGCAATCTTGTTGTGCCCCTCACTAATCTACACTCCATGGGTGACAGCAGGGCCTTCAGCTGTATAGCGCCCAGACTCTGGAATGACCTACCAAAATTAATCAGGTCAGCTGACTCCATGAATTCTTTTAAAAAACAACTCAAAACTCATCTGTTCAGGAAGGCTTTTAGCTCTACTTGACTTTATTACCCTTCTCTCAGTTTACCTCCATGTCAAGATGTTCATGTAACCTGTGTGTGTGTGCGAGACCATCAATTATGTTGTCTGTTTTTTTCAGAATTCACTGTCTTAATCTTCTTTATTTATCTGGTTTGTACAATGCTATATACTGTATATCCTGCCATTCTTTATTATATTCTGTAAGTGCCTTGAGCATGGGAAAGGCGCTATATAAATAAAATGTATTATCCATCCTTCCATCCATTGTCCAACATGCTGAATCCGAACACAGGGTCACGGGGGTCTGCTGGAGCCAATCCCAGCCAACACAGGGCACAAGGCAGGAACCAATCCTGGGCAGGGTGCCAACCCACCGCAGGACTCACACACAAACACACCCACACACCAAGCACACACTAGGGCCAATTTAGAATCGCCAATCCACCTAACTTGCATGTCTTTGGACAGTTGGAGGAAACCGGAGCGCCCGGAGGAAACCCACGCAGACACGGGGAGAACATGCAAACTCCACGCAGGGAGGACCCGGGAAGCGAACCCAGGTCCCCAGATCTCCCAACTGCGAGGCAGCAGCGCTACCCACTGTGCCACCGTGTCGCCCAAATGTATTATTATTATTATTATTTATTATGGACTGGGAGCCCCACAAATGCCTGCTTAGAGGGGGATTTACCATCAAACCCCGGCTAGACACAAGGGCAAATGCAGTGTGGTGGATGGCTAGGGCCCTTGCTACAATGGAAGGAATGAGGGAGGAAGCGTGGCCAGGGCATTACCTCTCTCGGAGCTCTAGGTGGCAGCCCCCAAGGGGTTTTAATGAATACAGCCCTGTTGTGATTGGGGGCACCGCCAGGGGGTGCTGCAGCCCATATGGCTGGTGTGAAGTCAACCCGGACACAGAGTGTTAGCATCCAGCGTACGTTTATTTACAATTGGGGAGCGTTTCACCCTGCTCCCCAAAACACCACACAGCACAACACAGTCCCTTCCTTCTCTGCCGCCAATCCACTCCCCCTCAGGATTTGTCCTCTTCCTCCCGACTCTGGCTCCTTTTAAAGGGCACCCAGAAGGACTCCAGCTGCCCAGCAAGCTTCTTCCAGCCACACTTCCGGGTGTGGCAGAAGTGTGACCAACTAAGGCCCAGGAAAGGTCCATATGCCCCCTCCAACAGCGTTGAGCTCCCATGCTCGTGACCCGTGGCTCCAAAAGGGGGGCTGCCCTCTGTCGGCCCATTGGAGAAACTGTCCTGAAAATACTCTCTCCCCAGGTCCTTCCAAGGTCAGGGCGTCCCAGCCGGGCAAAGGACTCCGGCCGTCATCCATAGCAGTTCTTCACCAAAACCCGGAAATGTGTGCAGAAAAGAAGATTTTTAAACTTGATGATTTGCATACATTCAAAGAGAATCATAAGCATATATGAAAATAAAGTATTATATCCTAATGCACGCTAGTATAGTAAAGGTTAAACCATAAAAATCCCTCGCCTGCCTATTTTATTAATTTTCTCTTTGCAACTGTAAACCACCAATATCTGGCTGCTAAGCTTAAAAACTTTAGTCAAGGACAGCGTGTACGTTTAGGGGGCTAAAGAAACGCAAGTCATGAAGGCTTTGGCCATGAGAGAAAAACCAGATAGGCCGTTAGCTTCCACTTGCAGCGGCTAGGCCTCTGCCATCCTGTCTGCCTACCTGGACAGGTGATGTCAAGTCGAGGAAATTGTAGTTTATAAGAAGCAGCGTTATTGTTTTAGGGGTGCAGCTGCCTCAACCTCTAGCCCAATATCTTATGTGTGGGTCCGCCTGATTCCGACTTACTGGTGGGAATCGATTGATAAATAAGTATCAGACGCCTCCACAGGATATGAAGTAATGATGGCAGTTTCGGTCAAGTAATGGACATTAGGTAATGATGGGTTTGAACATTAGGTAATGGTGGGAAGAGCCAAACGGAGGAGAACATTTTGCATAAGTGATAAGAATTTTAATAAATGTAAAGCCCACTGAATTGGCTAATTGCTCATTGAACTCGATTTGGGTCCATGTATGCATCGATTACATCAGGGATCGGCTCTGAGCCCTTTCTTATTTGCAATAGTGATGGACAGGTTGACAGACGAGATTAGACAGGAGTCCCCGTGGACTGTGATGTTTGCTGATAACATTGTGATCTGTAGCAATAGTAGGGAGCAAGTTGAGGAGACCCTGAAGAGGTGGAGATATGAGGAGAGGAATGAAGGTCAGTAGGACCACCAAGACAGAATACATGTGTGTGAATGAGAGGGAGGTTGGTGGAATGGTGAGGATGAGGGAGTAGAGTTGGTGAAGTTGGATGAGTGTTAAATACTTGGGATCAACAGTACAGAGTAACGGGGAGTGTGGAAGAGAGGTGAAGAAGAGAGTGCAGGCAGGGTGGAATGGGTGGAGAAGAGTGTCAGGAGTGATTTGTGACAGATGGGTATAAGCAGGAGTGAAAGGGAAGGTCTACATGACGGTAGTGAGACCAGCTATGTTATATGGGTTGGAGACGGTAGCACTTTACCAGAAAGCAGGAGACAGAGCTGGAGGTGGCAGAGTTAAAGATGCTAAGATTTGCATTGGGTGTCACTACGGTGGACAGGATTAGAAATGAGGACATTAGAGGGTCAGCTCAAGTTGGGAGACAAAGTCAGAGAGGCAAGATTGCGTTGGTTTGGACATGTGCAGAGGAGAGATGACGGATATATTGGGAGAAGAGTGCTAAGGATAGAGCTGCCAGGGAAGAGGAAAAGAGGAAGGCCTAAGAGAAGGTTTATGGATGTGGTGAGAGAGGACATGCAGGTGATGGACAAGAAGAGATGGACAAAGATGATCTGCTGTGGCGACCCCTAACAGGATCAGCAGAAGAAGAAGATGCATCATGCAATAAAGCTTGATCCTGCTGCAGTTTCCTAAGACTATGAGTAGCTTGTTTCTGCCACAACAAGTGCTGCCGGAGGTAGGCCATCAAGTACCTGGAGCACTTCCGGGTGCCTTATAAAAGGAGCCAGCAGACACTACTCCGGGAGCCAGAGTCAGGAGAAGGGAGACAAAGCTTGACCAGAGGAGTGGAGGAAGGAAAAAGAGAAAGAGAAAAAGAAGAAATGGTGTTGTGTTGTGCTTGTTTGGACTGTGCTGGGCTTGTGGGAAACAGGGAAGACGTTTCCCACAAGGGAAAAAAAAAGAAAAAAATAAAGCGTGTGCTTGCACTTGTGCTTCCTGTGTCGGTCTGTCTGTGTCAGGGTTGGTTTCACAACAGGATCTTCATAAAGTAAAAGATTTAACTTGTTTCAAAATGCTCTGTAAACCTTCCCAGAGAATCTAGACGTTCCAAATTGGGACCCAAGTGCTGCCATTTAGCAGGCGACACCACAACACCACATCAGTTCTGATCCCCAACAGGCCTGACCCCATTGGCTCTCCAACGGTTCTAACGGTCGTCTCATAGCCGTGTGAAGTTTTTTTTTTATGGTGGCTGGAGTGCCAATCCTGCCACCAACCCCAATGATTTCCCTGCAAGTTGGAGGACCACTTGCAGGGCCGGGTACAATTTAATATCATACCCGGGACAGAATCCTGGGGTACTGCTGGTTTGACTTGAGAGCTGTGTTGCTCACAGAGTCCCAAATGAGGTACATTGTGAGGGGAGTGTCAGTTACGGCACTATGGCCATGTGGTGTGATTCCCCGAGGGTGATCCGGCTCAATCGTTGAAGGGCCGAGTGGCTGGACCAGGCCAAGGGGGCACACACATACCACCTGGCTGCTTTCTGGAGTGGGGGCCTGGACTGTGTATCTGCGTGAGGGGTTGCTGTCGTCGCTGAAAGTCGGGAACGACGAAGAAACGGACACCAATCTTAATACATAATTCGCCTGCCTCCTCACTCACTCACTCACTCACGTCCGTCCGAAGCCGAATGTGCAGTCGCCTTTTGTGCAGCTGCCCGAAAAACCTTATGAGACCGACATCTTAATCCAACATCACGGCAGGCGGCGGATTTACGGCCGCATAAATTCAAAGAGAAAGGTGACTTCGATTAAAGCTCTAGAGGCCTGAAAGGCGAATTCGACTACAGCTCAAGGCCTAATTACGCATTCTGATTCAATTACACATTCATTCAATACACCAATATCAGGTTTGTGGTGCTTATACTTATTACTATTCCATATTGTACTGGAACATTCATCATTCAATATTATACTATAGGCCTGGAAAATTCATCAACTAACAGTACAAGCCTGTACAGTAATGAGTAAAGCGGACTACAATCATTACAAAACAACTTCTTCGTTACTTATCATTTGTTCTTCATACACGGCTGACACAAACTCGTGCCCATTTCATCTTATGTTGTCGAAACGGGCTCTTTGTCTAGTATAAAATAAAAAGCAATTTCTTTATTCTTGGTGAGTTAAAGAGACTGCAGCCCCCCAGCTCAGTGCCACTGGCTGGTCAGAACAGAAAGTCTGTTAAAGGTAAGAAATCCTCTCTTATATTACCTAGCTAATTCATTAGCCAAAGAGAAAAAAACATGACAGTTCATTTTGAGGTTATACATAGATTCAGTACATTAGTTATAAAGAAATTACATTCCATCCATTTTCCAACCTGCTGAATCCAAACACAGGGTCACGGGGATCTGCTGGAGCCAATCCCAGCCAACACAGGGTACAAGGCAGGGAACCAATCCCGGGCAGGGCGCCAACCCACCGCAGGACAAGAAATTACATTCTTATAGCTTTAATATCTTCATTAGAGTTTGTCTGGTTAGATTAATAAATCCTTATTTATTAATCCATAAGGGACATGTTTCTTATAGTTTTAAGCAAGAATTCAGAAACTATCACATCTACAGTGGTGTGAAAAACTATTTGCCCCCTTCCTGATTTCTTATTCTTTTGCATGTTTGTCACACAAAATGTTTCTGATCATCAAACACATTTAACCATTAGTCAAATATAACACAAGTAAACACAAAATGCAGTTTTTAAATGATGGTTTTTATTATTTAGGGAGAAAAAAAATCCAAACCTACATGGCCCTGTGTGAAAAAGTAATTGCCCCCCTTGTTAAAAAATAACCTAACTGTGGTGTATCACACCTGAGTTCAATTTCCGTAGCCACCCCCAGGCCTGATTACTGCCACACCTTTTTCAATCAAGAAATCACTTAAATAGGAGCTGCCTGACACAGAGAAGTAGACCAAAAGCACCTCAAAAGCTAGACATCATGCCAAGATCCAAAGAAATTCAGGAACAAATGAGAACAGAAGTAATTGAGATCTATCAGTCTGGTAAAGGTTATAAAGCCATTTCTAAAGCTTTGGGACTCCAGCGAACCACAGTGAGAGCCATTATCCACAAATGGCAAAAACATGGAACAGTGGTGAACCTTCCCAGGAGTGGCCGGCCGACCAAAATTACTCCAAGAGCGCAGAGACGACTCATCCGAGAGGTCACAAAAGACCCCAGGACAACGTCTAAAGAACTGCAGGCCTCACTTGCCTCAATTAAGGTCAGTGTTCACGACTCCACCATAAGAAAGAGACTGGGCAATAACGGCCTGCATGGCAGATTTCCAAGACGCAAACCACTGTTAAGCAAAAAGAACATTAGGGCTCGTCTCAATTTTGCTAAGAAACATCTCAATGATTGCCAAGACTTTTGGGAAAATACCTTGTGGACTGATGAGACAAAAGTTGAACTTTTTGGAAGGCAAATGTCCCATTACATCTGGCGTAAAAGGAACACAGCATTTCAGAAAAAGAACATCATACCACAGTAAAATATGGTGGTGGTAGTGTGATGGTCTGGGGTTGTTTTGCTGCTTCAGGACCTGGAAGGCTTGCTGTGATAGATGGAACCATGAATTCTACTGTCTACCAAAAAATCCTGAAGGAGAATGTCCGGCCATCTGTTCGTCAACTCAAGCTGAAGCGATCTTGGGTGCTGCAACAGGACAATGACCCAAAACACACCAGCAAATCCACCTCTGAATGGCTGAAGAAAAACAAAATGAAGACTTTGGAGTGGCCTAGTCAAAGTCCTGACCTGAATCCAATTGAGATGCTATGGCATGACCTTAAAAAGGCGGTTCATGCTAGAAAACCCTCAAATAAAGCTGAATTACAACAATTTTGCAAAGATGAGTGGGCCAAAATTCCTCCAGAGCGCTGTAATAGACTCATTGCAAGTTATCGCAAACGCTTGATTGCAGTTATTGCTGCTAAGGGTGGCCCAACCAGTTATTAGGTTCAGGGGGCAATTACTTTTTCACACAGGGCCATGTAGGTTTGGATTTTTTTTTCTCCCTAAATAATAAAAACCACCATTTACAAACTGCATTTTGTGTTTACTTGTGTTATATTTGACTAATGGTTAAATGTGTTTGATGATCAGAAACATTTTTTGTGACAAACATGCAAAAGAATAAGAAATCAGGAAGGGGGCAAATAGTTTTTCACACCACTGTATATATATAATTCACTAAGCCGCCGCCAGCGCAAGCAAGACACCCATGGAAGCACGCAGGACGGAGCCACGCCCACCAACTCTAAGACCATTGGATAGAATGACAACTCGCAGAGCCACGCCCACTAACTCAGACGCAGCAACTCACAGAGCAGGGCGTCATTCACGTTTGTCTCTGCTACACTCCACATGCACCTCTGAAGAAGCATTTTTATCACGAATGTGAATCGCTGTATGCAGCGTGTAGAACAGTTTGCGAGGGGAATCCCATGGTCTTACAGTTGGTGGGTAGGTCTCTGTTAGTTGCTCTTGCGAGCGGGCACATGACCAGGTGGTGAGTATGCTTTGAGACTGAGGGTGGACACGACAGCACCATCTAAGAAGAATCATATTTGTCGCAGGTGTGAATTGCTGTATGCAGCGTGTAAACCGCTGTATTGTATGTTGCCCTCTCCAGAGTTCCATCTTTTCATTCACCTACAGTCGTATCCTCAAAACCAACCCCATTTGGACAACTGTGTCTTTCAGGGAGTGTTCACCCATCAATACATAATTATGCGGTGTATGCTATGCCGCATGTTGGCTAGTTGTTATTTATAATATCACAAGGTATTCTGTTAGTATCAAGAGGTCAGCATTTTCTCATAAAAGAATGCAAGTTAGTCCCTCAAACTGTGCACAAGCTTAATTCTTTTTCTACATACAGTTAGGTCCATAAATATTTGGACAGATACAACTTTTTTCTAATTTTGGTTCTGTACATTACCACAGTGAATTTTAAATGAAACAACTCAGATGCAGTTGAAGTGCAGACTTTCAGCTTTAATTCAGTGGGGTGAACAAAACGATTACATAAAAATGTGAGGCAACTAAAACATTTTTTTAACACAATCTCTTCATTTCAGGGGCTCAAAAGTAATTGGACAAATGAAATAACTGAATATCAAATGTTCATTTCTAATACTTGGTTGAAACCCCTTTGCTGGCAATGACAGCCTGAAGTCTTGAACTCCTGGACATCACCAGATGCTGGGTTTCCTCCTTTTTAATGCTCTGCCAGGCCTTTACTGCAGCGGCTTTCAGTTGCTGTTTGTTTGTGGGCCTTTCTGTCTGAAGTTTAGTCTTCAACAAGTGAAATGCCTGCTCAGTTGGGTTAAGATCAGGTGACTGACTTGGCCATTCAAGAATTTTCCACTTCTTTGCTTTAATAAACTCCTGGGTTGCTTTGGCTGTATGTTTTGGGTCATTGTCCATCTGTATCATGAATCAATTTGACTGCATTTAGCTGATTTGAGCAGACAGTATGTCTCTGAACACCTCAGAATTCATTCGGCTGCTTCTGTCCTGTGTCACATCATCAATAAACACGAGTGTCCCAGTGCCACTGGCAGCCATGCACGCCCAAGCCATCACACTGCCTCCCTCCACCGTGTTTTACAGATGATGTGCTATGCTTTGGATAATGAGCTGTTCCACGCCTTCTCCGTACTTTTTTCTTGCCATCATTCTGGTAGAGGTTGATCTTGGTTTCATCTGTCCAAAGAATGTTTTTCCAGAACTGTGCTGGCTTTTTTAGATGTTCTTTAGCAAAGTCCAATCTAGCCTTTCTATTCTTGAGGCTTATGAGTGGCTTGCACCTTGCAGAGCACCCTCTGGATTTACTTTCATGCAGTCTTCTCTTTATGGTAGACTTGGATATCGATACGCCTACCTCCTGGAGAGTGTTGTTCACTTGGTTGGCTGTTGTGAAGGGGTTTCTCTTCACCATGGAAATGATTCTGCGATCATCCACCACTGTTGTCTTTCGTGGACGTCCAGGTCTTTTTGCGTTGTTGACTTCACCAGTGCTTGCTTTCTTTCTCAGGATGGACCAAACTGTAGATTTTGCCACTCGTAATATTGGAGCAATTTCTCAGATGGGTTTTTTCTGTTTTTGCAGCTTAAGGATGGCTTCTTTCACCTGCATGGAGAGCTCCTTTGACCGCATGTTGTCTGTTCACAGCAAAATCTTCCACATGCAAGCACCACACCTCAAATCAACTCAAGGCCTTTTATCTGCTTAATTTATAAGGACATAACGACGGACTTGACCACACCTGCCCATGAAATAGCCTTGGAGTCAATTGTCCAATTACTTTTGAGTCCCTGAAATGAAGGGATTGTGTTCAAAAAATGCTTTAGTTGCCTCACATTTTTATGCAATTGTTTTGTTCAACCCACTGAATTAAAGCTGAAAGTCTGCACTTCAACTGCATCGGAGTTGTTTCATTTAAAATTCATTGTGGTAATGTACAGAACCAAAATTAGAAAAAAGTTGTCTCTGTCCAAATATTTATGGACCGAACTGTAAATGAAGAACAAATCATATAGAAGTAATAAATCATATAGCTCTCTGCAGCATGACTAATACAAAATACAGTCCTTGGTATTTGTGAGTTAGATACTTATAATCATTACAGTCAATAATGTTTTTTTCTTCTTTCTCACTGCCAACCAGGATCCTGAGCTGTTTTCTTCATGTGGTGGGTGCAGTAACACGTTGTACCAGTGCCTGCTCCCCAACCTAACTATCCTGCTCTGCAACAAAAGAAAGTTCTGTGGAGCACAAAAGGCGAAAGGATGTGCTCTGTAACATTAATGGCCATCCAATGAACCCCTTTGGACTAGGGGTTCACATAAACAACCAACTGGGCTGCTCTGACAACATGGTGGCACTAGGCCAAATCTGACTGGACCTCCTGAGGAGAGACTCAGGTCTTTTGAATTGTACATCAAGCTGCTGGAAATGTTCTACCGGCCAAGAGGAGCCAGTGTGGAGTTCTACTCTGCAGTCTCCTGGTCAAGCAACCTGAGCTCAAAAGAAAGGCAATACCTGAACAAACGTACCATGAAAGCCTGCGCCATCGCTGGACAGTCTGGACTGGTGGAGGGGGGGGGCAAAATCAGATGTCATCATGAAAAAAATCCCCTCCATCACCTCCAGGAGGCGCTCTGTCTTGAAGCACTTTTAGCCACAGTCTCATTCCCACCACAGTGGCGTCTTTTCTGCCCACTGCTATCTGGCAAATTCAATGCTTCCACTCGTTAAGTTTATTTTTTATTTATTTATTTATTTACTTACTTATCGACTGAGTGATTGATTGGCTGTATTATCTGTCCTGTGAGTCTGTATTCTTGTCTTTAGTGTTATATGCTTCTGAATTTCCCCCTTGGGGTAAATAAAACTTATCTCATGTAATTGAAGTCTCGCGGGGCCTGACGTGATTCTCAAATGAGAATCCACACCTGGAGACAAACCCACTAGAAAGTGTGTAGTGCATAGCGGCAAAGGCTCCGCCCACTTCCTGAAACACCCACCCCCTTTCATTTCTCCAGTCCATGAAGTTCAAAACTCCGCTGGGGTTTTAGGGAGAGAGCAAAAGAAATGAAAAAGACTTGCCGCCAAGAGAAAATAAAGAGTTAAAATTGTTGTCATCCATTCAGAAGCTCAGCAGCACAGAAGATCAATAATTCCTCTCTTCATTGCCATAAGCGCAGTGACAGAAGAGGCACACACACACACACACACACACACACACACATTGTGGCGCCCTGGCTGCTTATCCAGGGCATTACCTCCCTCCAGGAATGCTAGAGGGCAGCCTCCCTGGCTTGCAGCAGTGCCACAGGTTTGGACCATGGAAGCTGAACCCTGCTGGGGACCCGTAGCCACCGCCAGAGGGCATATGGAGAATTGTGAGCCCTTGGTTTGAAGCACTTCTGCCACACCCAGAAGATCTGCTGGAAGAACGTCATCAAGCACCTGGAGCACTTCCGGGTGCCCTATAAAGAAAGCCAGCTGTCACTACAGTACTCCGGGAGCCAGAGTCGGGAGGTGGAAAGAGGAGAAGATGAAAAAGAGAGAGGAAGAAAAGAAGAAGAGAAGTGTGCTGTGTGTACTGCGATTGTGCTGGGAACTGTGAAGGTGGGAGGGAGAGGGAGAGTAGGACTCTCTAGACACCCCTTGGCTGCACCCCATGGTACCCAACAGGGCCGTGCCTACAAACTCCAACTCCCATTAAGTGTCCTGTGGGAATTCGTGGTGGTGCTGCTGCAACCCCGAGCGTCTGCCATCTAATGTTTCGGGGGAGACAATACCAGGAGCATGCCGTATCCCCCTGTCCTTACCAACTGAGGGCATCCCGGCCGGGACAGACTCCTGGCCGTCCCTCACACTAGGAACAAGAGCAAACAAGAATTTTTATATATAAAAACTAGCCGTCCTCCACAGCTCCGCCAGTGTAGCAGTGAAACAGGACAAACTTTAAAAATCAATAAACAAAAAGGTATCGCTAGCTGTAACCAGCAGAGGGCATTCGCTCCCTTGGAATGAGTTCTTTTGTAATTGCGGGGTGTTAAAACTCAAAACTATATAGATATAATATAAAAAGGGCGATACCCCTCCCTTAGTGACACAGCGGTAAGAAATGACATTGGAGAAATAACTTAGCTTTGTTTAGTGACAGCTCACGCTGCACAACAGACGAAGGAAGACAATTCAAAAGAAGTTAATTAGCAGCAAAAACTGGTCACCAATTAAGAAAAGAGTCAGAATGAAAACCTGAAGCCACTGGTGCACTCCAGGGCCGGAGTTGGGGACCCCTGAGATAGATAGATAGATAGATAGATAGATAGATAGATAGATAGATAGATAGATAGATAGATAGATAGATAGATAGATAGATAGATAGATAGATAGATAGATAGATAGATAGATAGATAGATAGATAGTGAAAGGCACTATATAATACACAGATAGAAAGATTGCTGTGAAAGGCACTGTATAGAAAGATTGATAAATAGATGTGAAAGGCACTTTATAATAGATAGATAGATAGATAGATAGATAGATAGATAGATAGATAGATAGATAGATAGATAGATAGATAGATAGATAGATAGATAGATAGATAGATAGTGAAAGGCACTATATAATACACAGATTGACAGATTGCTGTGAAAGGCACTATATAGAAAGATTGATAAATAGATGTGAAAGGCACTATATAATAGATAGATAGATAGATAGATAGATAGATAGATAGATAGATAGATAGATAGATAGATAGATAGATGTGAAAGGCACTAGATAGATAGATAGATAGATAGATAGATAGATAGATAGATAGATAGATAGATAGATGTGAAAGGCACTATATAAGAGATAGATAGATAGATAGATAGATAGATAGATAGATAGATAGATAGATGTGAAAGGCACTAGATAGATAGATAGATAGATAGATAGATAGATAGATAGATAGATAGATAGATAGATAGATAGATAGATAGATAGATAGATAGATAGATAAATGTGAAAGGCACTATATAAGAGATAGATAGATAGATAGATAGATAGATAGATAGATAGATAGATAGATAGATAGATAGATAGATAGATAGATAGATAGATAGATAGATGTGAAAGGCACTATATAACAGATAGATAGATAGATAGATAGATAGATAGATAGATAGATAGATAGATAGATAGATAGATAGATAGATAGATATGAAAGGCACTATATAATAGATAGATAGATAGATAGATAGATAGATAGATAGATAGATAGATAGATAGTGAAAGGCACTATATAATAAATAGATAGAAAAATGTGAAAGGCACTATATAATAAATAGATAGAAAGATGTGAAAGGCACTATATAATAGATAGATAGATAGATAGATAGATAGATAGATAGATAGATAGATAGATAGATAGATAGATAGATGTGAAAGGCACTATATAATAGATAGATAGAAAGATGTGAAAGGCACTATATAATAGATAGATAGATAGATAGATAGATAGATAGATAGATAGATAGATAGATAGATAGATAGATAGATAGATAGATGTGAAAGGCACTATATAAGAGATAGATAGATAGATAGATAGATAGATAGATAGATAGATAGATAGATAGATAGATAGATAGATAGATAGATAGATGTGAAAGGCACTATATAATAGATAGATAGATAGATAGATAGATAGATAGATAGATAGATAGATAGATAGATAGATAGATAGATATGAAAGGCACTATATAATAGATAGATAGATAGATAGATAGATAGATAGATAGATAGATAGATAGATAGATAGATAGATAGATAGATAGATAGATAGATAGATAGATAGATAGATAGATGTGAAAGGCACTATATAATACACAGACGCATCATTAGGTAGCACATTATTTTCTGTCACAAAAGGGACGAGGATGGCTATGCTGGAAGGTCAGCACGGAGTCACTATGTTTGATGTGCCCAGTAATTTTTATGTTCTGCCAATGAGATCAGAAACTGAAGCTGGCAGGCAGTGTGGTGTAGCGGTTAAGACTTTGGACATCAAACACTGAGGTTGTGGGTTCAAATCTTGCTAATGACAGCACTGTGCGACCCTGAACAAGTCACCTGACTTGTGCTCCAACTGGGAAAACCAAAAAGAAATGCAACCTAACACATGTTGTAAGTCACCTTGGATAAAGGTGTCAGCCAAATAAGTAAATGTAAATATAAGTCTGACATACCCAACAAATAGAAGTTGCATAATCAGGCCTATGTTTTCCCTTTATATTTTGTACTGCCATTGTGTGCTGCATAATATTTTATTATTTTACCTCTTTATATATTTATTTTTTGTATATTATGTTGTCCTTATATTTTGCACCAACACTATTAAGACAAATTAGTGTACCTGGCCAATAAAGTGAATTCTGATTCCGATGTCAGCTTGAGGAGCAAGGGACCTGGTGTGCTGCCAGGGAAACAGGGGACATTTGGTTAATAATAATAAAAGATTAATAATTAATTACATTTATTTAGCGCTCTTCTCCTAATCAAGGCGCTTTACATAGATAGTGTGGAGCCACTTCAACCACCACCACCAATGTGTAGCATCCATCTGGACAATGCGACGGCAGCCACTTACGTGCCAGTGCACTCAATACACATTAGCTAATTAGGTGGTGAAGGGGTGAGAGGGATAGTTAGCCAGTAAGGGACAGGGGATGATTAGGAGGCCAGAGTGACCAGGTCATGGTGGGCAGTTTAGCCAGGACGTCGGGAAGCACCCTACTCTTTACGAAACATGCATAGGGATCTTTTATGATATCAGAGAGTCGGGACCTCAGTTTTATGTCTCATCTGAAGGATTGCGCCATTTTCTACAGCCTAGTGTCCCCATCACTGCAGTAGATCACAGGATAAACGCCTTCTGCTGGCCTCAGCAGCAACTCCAGCTTTTCGTAGATGTTCTCCCATCCTAGTGCAGTCTGGTCCCAAACATGCTCAACTCCCAGTGGATAACCTGTTTATTACTTCACCCTGTGTTTTTGTCTTTGTTTATTAACTCTTTCTCTTGTTGTTGTAACACACCCCTGTCACTTGATCTCCTTGGTGTGCTTTGAATTTATGGTGAAGCCCAAGACCACCCCGTCCAGGTAACAAACAACGCCTTCTTCCATCAGGACATTTCTCAGTCTACTTTTCTACTGTAGAACCCATTCAACCATTAGATAGATAGATAGATAGATAGATAGATAGATAGATAGATAGATAGATAGATAGATAGATAGATAGATAGATAGATAGATAGATAGACTGAAAGGCACTATATGATAGATAGATAGATAGATAGATAGATAGATAGATAGATAGATAGATAGATAGATAGACTGAAAGGCACTATATGATAGATAGATAGATAGATAGATAGATAGATAGATAGATAGATAGATAGATAGATAGATAGATAGATAGACTGAAAGGCACTATATGATAGATAGATAGATAGATAGATAGATAGATAGATAGATAGATAGATAGATAGATAGATAGATAGATAATTAATCCCAATGGGAAATTCACATTATCCATTATCCAACCCGCTATATCCTAACTATAGGGTCACGGGGGTCTGCTGGAGTCAATCCCAGCCAACACAGGGCACAAGGCAGGAAACAAACCTCAGGCTGGGTTTGGCACACACACACACACACACACACTTGGGCCAATTTAGAATCGCCAATCCACCTAACCTGCATGTCTTTGGACTGTGGGAGGAAACCGGAGCGCCCGGAGGAAACCCACGCAGACACTGGGAGAACATGCAAACTCCATGCAGGGAGGACCCGGGAAGCGAACTGTAGAACCCTAGTAATGCAAAGCCTACCTCAGAACCAATGGATACAAAGCAGGAACCACTACTGGGTGGTACATCAGCACACACCCTGGCTCAAACCACAACAATTTCAGGACACTGAAGAACCTGTCAGAAAGTCTTTGGACTCTACAAAGACGTCAGAAACCACAGTCAGAAGCCAAACAAACAGAAGGCAACCCTGCCAGCCATCGATCCACAGACTAAGCACTATGACGTGATTCCTCTAGTCACTGGACTACAGATGCCAGTCTGCTGACAAACTTTAATTGGTGAAATTGACCTAATGCTCACAATGATGCCATGCAGTACTCTACACCGGACTGAAAAAAACGACTTTATCTTTTTTAATGAAAGATCTGTTTCTCTCCTCAAAACACCTGTTCTGCATGGATAGAATTCCACATGATGGCAACGCAGATGGGGCATTTGCTGGACACTGCCAAGCAGAAAGGGGGCAACTTTCCAGGCAATCTCTCACCGAGGACGGACGCCAAATTCATAGACAAATATTAATAATGAATTGCTGGGCTGTCTTCTGTTGCCAAAACGCAGGAGGGAGGTGTCATTCGGACTAATTGGTAATGAAAGGTCACTTTCCAGATTGTACCTGCACCGGATGACGTGTTTCTCCTTCAGTTCATCACATCCCAGAGTAAAAGCGATGTGCCACATACTGAGCTGGAGTAAGCGGCTATAGTTCCACAAACACCATCAATTCCCGCATCACCAGACCAACCCCCAACTCCCGGTACAATCATCGATCAGCCCCCATTCAGCAGTTAAAAACCCCCGAAAGGTCGAGACTGGACTCTCTCGTCATGCAGCGTCCGGGCCCGTTGGTTTACAGCACAAGAAGCACGTACCTTTTGTTATTTTTTTTTTTTTAGAAAAGATACACAAGACTCCAAGCGAAGCGGCCCCTCCTGTGCGGCGACATACTACACGGCACTCCTCCGTGGATGCTCCTCACCTCCGAGCACAGCACCGCAATCTGCGTTCGGTTCCTGCTGAGGCTCTAGGCCTGCCCCCTGTCCCCGCCTCCGTCACGTTTACCACGCCCCTTCACTGTACGAGATCACCGCCCAGCTTACGTCACCGACACGCCCCTCTCCCCGCTCGCGTTTTTCTCGCTTCGTCCGCGTCGTTTTGAAAGCGCAGTGCTGATCCATTAGGGGGACTTCACCCAAGCGTCACATAAAATTCGCGAGTATTTCCCGGACCCCCCGTGCTAACGTCACGGCAAGCGGGCAAGGAAAGGACACAGCGGAGAAGATGCGGAATCCAATCCTTAAAGAGAGCGCCTCAGTCAGGAAGCATAAAACGAGAACTGTTTCCAGAGGAGACGACTCAAACGCTTTTTAAAGAGAGCGCATGCGTGAGCTCCTGACCTGAAGGACGACAAGATGAGGAGGGAAGGCGAATGTGGATGCCAGGGGGAGATGATTATTGCAGGCGGTGTTGATGTCCACTTACTGATGATGCTGTGCCAGCCACTGCGACTGTGAAACGCCACTTGGGCTACTGATGTCTCAAATATTTGAGCTTCTTCCGTTAGGTTATTGTGATGAGAAAGAAGGCTCGAGTTCTGAAAGCCTATGTCACACAATACTCCACTTTGGAATACGAGACACATTATAATCCGAAACAAATTCTTTGAAGAAATGAGGTTTCCACATGGGGCGGGGGTGGGGGGTTCATAAGGGTAGGGGGTGCACACCACCCCACCCCACTCCACCTCTTCAGATCAATTCCAGGTATATTTGTGAATTTCCCCTTGGGATTAATAAAGTATCTATCTATCTATCTATAATATAGTGCCTTTCATATCTATCTATCTATCTATCTATCTATAATTAAAAAAATCACTGCTGCACTCTTTATTTAAAACTTTCTTTATAACAACATTTCGGCATGTTTGGCTGACATTAGCAGAACCTTAGGTGCCTCAAAATCACATCAGTGTGTGTTGACAAATTTGCTGATTTTCCAGGATGGCAAATAATAATAAAAATACATTTTATTTAAGGCAGTACAGTGTTAGTGCTGCTGCCTCACTGTAAGGAGACCTTGTCCTGGGGGCTCCCCGTGTCTGCGCGGGTTTCCTCCCAAAGAGCAAAGACATGCAGGTGAGGTGAGATGGTGATGTTAAGTCGGCCTTAGGGTGTGTTTGGTGGGTGGGTGTGTGTTCGCCCCTGAGATGGACTGGCGTCCTGTCCGGGATTTGTGCCTGCCTTGCACCCTATGCTAGCTGGGATCAGCTGCAGCCCCCCACTTCAACCCTGGTCTGGATTAAGTGTATTAGAAAAAAAATGTTTTATTTATGTAGCGCTTGAATTTGCATTGAAACAGCTTAAAGGAAAGCGTCAAGATAAGGTCTGAATTAGCATAGACTGTCCTAATTTCAGGTGTTCATAAGAGATGTAATGATTTACTTCATGAGGTAGAAGTACATAATAAACAAGTACAAGTTATAGTTGTGTCCAGTATTTGAAATATTAAAATGTGTGCTTCAATTTAAATGCCAAATATTTAAATTTTCTCGATTGTAGTGAAAATGACATTTTTTCACTCTCAGATAGAAGTCCATAGTGGCCTAGATCTCTAGTGAAGGATCAAAAATCAAAAAATAATATCATATTCATAATCACTGGCCTTGAAATTGTCATAAAATATGCTTTATGTTTATGCATTTTTAACTTTGTGGGAGTGTCTCTTAGAGGACTGGGACCACCAATAAAGAATCAAGTATCAGAAATATATTTATATTCATGACCAGCACCCTCGAAATCGCATAAAATAATACCATTCCACATGGCCATGCAGGTTGAGGATCTGCAATCGAAAATGTCGGGGAACAGAAGCATTTGAGATTTTAAATATTTTTGGATTTTGAAATAGATAGATAGATAGATAGATAGATAGATAGATAGATAGATAGATAGATAGATAGATAGATAGATAGATAGATAGATAGATAGATAGATGCAAAAGGCACTATATAATAAATAGATAGATAGATGTGAAAGTCACTATATTATCTATAGATAGATGCGAAAGGCACTATATATTAAATAGATAGAAAGATGAGAAAGGCACTATATAATAGATAGATAGATAGATAGATAGATAGATAGATAGATAGATAGATAGATAGATAGATAGATAGATAGATAGATGCAAAAGGCACTATATAATAAATAGATAGATAGATGTGAAAGGCACTATATTATCTATAGATAGATGTGAAAGGCACTATATAATAAATAGATAGATAGATGTGAAAGGCACTATATTATCTATAGATCAATGTGAAAGGCACTATATAATAAATAGATAGATAGATAGATGTGAAAGGCACTATATTATCTATAGATAGATGTGAAAGGCACTATATAATAAATAGAAAGATGTGAAAGGCACTAGATAGATAGATAGATAGATAGATAGATAGATAGATAGATAGATAGATAGATAGATAGATAGATAGATAGATAGATGCGAAAGGCACTATATAAGAGATAGATAGATGTGAAAGACACTATATAATAGATAGATAGATAGATAGATAGATAGATAGATAGATAGATAGATAGATAGATAGATAGATAGATATGAAAGGCACTATATTATCTATAAATAGATGTGAAAGGCTCTATATAATAAATAGATAGATACAAAGATGTGAAAGGCACTATACAATAGATAGATAGAAAAATGTGAAAGGCACTATATAATAGATAGATAGATAGATATATAGATGTGAAAGGCACTATATAATAGATAGATAGATAGATAGATAGATAGATAGATAGATAGATAGATAGATAGATAGATAGATGTGAAAGGCACTATATAATAAATAGATAGATAGAAAGATGTGAAAAACACTATATAATAGATAGATAGATAGATAGATAGATAGATAGATAGATAGATAGATAGATAGATAGATAGATAGATGTGAAAGGCACTATATAATAAATCGATAGATAGAAAAATGTGAAAGGCACTATATAATAGATAGATAGATAGATAGATAGATAGATAGATAGATAGATAGATAGATAGATAGATAGATAGATAGATGTGAAAGGCACTATATAATAAATAGATAGATAGAAAAATGTGAAAGGCACTATATAATAGATAGATAGATAGATAGATAGATAGATAGATAGATAGATAGATAGATAGATAGATAGATAGATGTGAAAGGCACTATATAATAGATAGATAGATAGATAGATAGATAGATAGATAGATAGATAGATAGATAGATAGATAGATAGATAGATAGATAGATAGATATGAAAGGCACTATATAATAGATAGATAGATAGATAGATAGATAGATAGATAGATAGATAGATAGATAGATAGATAGATAGATGTGAAAGGCACTATATAATAGATAGATAGATAGATAGATAGATAGATAGATAGATAGATAGATAGATAGATAGATAGATAGATAGATAGATAGATAGATGTGAAAGGCACTATATAATAGATAGATAGAGAGATAGTAATGACACCACGGTCAGAACAAAACACCAGAATGGTTAAATAACTTTCACCACCAAAGGTGATGCGAAAAGACAATTTCCCTTTGGGGAATCAATGAAGTATGTCAAAATAAAAAAACAGCAAGAAAATTAAAAAGAAAGAATCCTTCTGACTTGGCTGTCACAGTCCCAGTGAGGTGCTGTTTCTATAAAGGACCTATCATTTGTTTCTTCACACACTTCTGCTGAATGTACATAATACTTTACTTATACATAATATGATATCTCAGGGACGCCCTCGATCAAGTAGGGAAATGCAACCAAACTTGTTAAATGATGTCTCTCATATAATAAATAATTCACATCACTGAGCCAAATGAAGTAAAAAAAGCCCATTTGAAAAAAGAAAAAACTCTTCTCATGAAACTTGTATAAAAAAGGAAGAGGACAAAGCCTGAAGAGGAGTGGAGGCCATCCCCCACATCTACCCCCGTGTATTAGTGAAACAGGACAGTGAGGGGGGGTCCCGCCCGGCTCCCCACTCTTAACGTCAGGCTTCCCCCTCCCTTCGGCCTGCTCCATGTCTCTCAGATTTGCACAAATACATCACTCCTGCAAACGAACTATGATTCTTAGTGCGATGAGAGAAGTCACACAGTCAACCGGAATGTTCTCTTGTTCGCTAGCTATACAGAGGTAAGGGACACCCCGAGGCTGGAGTGTAAGTGAGGAGGGCCCCACCACACCTTCCCTCGGCCCACTGCTTTTCTCTCGGATTCGCACAAATAAATCGGTACCGCAAGTGAACTATGGATACATAGCGCGATGAGAGAAGTCGGAAAATCAACCGGAATGTTCAAGCAAATTCTAGAAAAAACCCGATCTAAATCTGTTAAGTAGTTCTCTCGTGAAAAGTGGACAGACAGACAGACAGGTGTTGGATTTCATATATATACAGATAAAAACACAAATGCAAATGGCGTGGACAAAAATGATGGGATCCTTAACCTCATGTTTGGTTGCACAGCCTTTAGAGTTTTCAGTTGTGACCTGCAGAGGGCCCAAACCCGACACGGACAGACGCAGAGGCACAACTGCAAGCTCACACAGTTTTTTTATTTTATTTTTCCTCATGGGAAACACCTTCCTCTGTTTCCCACAAGCACAACACAGTCACCAAGCACAGCACAATACAAAAGTCTGTTCTTCTTCTTCTCCAGTCCCTTTTTCCGCCTCCACTCTTCCTGGCAAGCTTCACCTACTCCCACCCGACTCTGGCATCCCGGAGTAGTGGCTGCTGGCTCCTTTTATAAGGCACCCAGAAGTGCTCCAGGTGCTTGTTGACCTTTTTCTAGCAGCACTTCCGGGAGTGGAGGAAGTGCTGCAATTAAGGGCTCAGCAGCTCTCCAGGTGCCCCCTTGGTGGTGGCCACGAGCCCCAGCAGGGTTGAGCTTCCATGCTCCAAACCTGTGAGGAGCTGCCCTCTAGCAGTCCGGGGGAGGTAATGTTCTGGATGGTCTCTCTCCCCTGGACCTTCCATTAAAGGGGGCGTCCCAGCCGGGGCCCTTGCGCCACACAGTCCTTGCACACAAGTGATTTCTGGAGCTCTGATTCCATGAGACTTCTGCTCCTCTCCACAGGTCATGCGGCCCACTCGTCCTGAACAAACTGCTCCAGCTGGGTCAGGTTTGAAGGGGTCTTCTCCAGACTGCTTCAGTTCTTTCCATTGGTGTTTGATAGCATTCAAATCAGGGCTCCTAGAAGGCCACTTCAGAACAGTCCAATGTCCTTGTTGTTCATTCTTGGTTGCTTTTAGCTGTGTGTTTTGGCCCCTTACCCCATTGGAGGATCCATGGCCAGTGACTGACACAGAGCCTTCTGACACTGGGCAGGACATTTCACTCCAGAATGTCCTGATGGTCTTGAGATTTCATTGTTCCCTGCATAAACTCAAAGCACCCCGTGCCAAATGCAGCAAATCAACCCCAAAACATAACTTCGCCTCCTCCATGTTTCACAGTATCTCTGGTGTTCTCTTCTTTGAAAGCTTCATTGTTTTGTCTGTGACTTGCCAAAAAGCTTCAATTTGGTCTTATCTGTCCAAAGGACATTCTCCATGAAGAAGCATTGTGGCTTGTCAATGTGCATTTTAGCAAATTCCAGTCTGGCCTTTTTCCATTGAGCCCACTGCCACTCAGAAAGCAATGGATGGTGTGATCAGACACTGATGGACCTTCACCTTGGAGTTCAGCTTGGATCTTTTTGGAAGTTGTCCTTGGCTTTTTGTCTGCCATTCTCACTAACCTTCTGCCCCTTCTGGGGTCGAATTTCCTCTTGTGGCCGAGTCCAGGGAGGTTGTCTACAGTCCCATGGGCCTTAAATTTCTTATTAATATTTGACACTGTCGTCACAGGAGCATCAAGCTGCCTGTAGATGGTGGTCTTCTATCCTTTCCCTTTCACATACTGGTCCGTCATTTTCTTTCTGATCAACTCAGACGTCTCTCTGCTTCACTTTCTCTGGTCCAGGTTCAGTGTGGGACACACAATGACACCAAACAGCAGAGTGACAAGTTTTCTCATTCTCTGAATGATTGATGGCACGGCTGGAGACGTGTGTGACACAAATTCAAGAAAACTGCTAGTCTGGAAAAAATCCCTCAAGTCCAATCATTGAGGATCTTTTCTTTGGTGTACAAACAAACACATCCAGGCAATTATAGGAGATCTTTATCGAAGAAGCAACACTGATCTCTTTTCAAACAAGGATAAGGAGGGTAGACTAGGATAAGCTTATAAGTGTGGAGACATTCGAAGAGCTGTGGAACGGGTTTAAAAATGTTTTACATGTAATGCAGGACAGATACAGACCTATATTTGGAATTAATAGGAAATTCTAAAAAAAAAACTCCACGGTGGATTAATAAAGATTTAAAAGAGAAGTTGCAAAGGAAAAAACTTCTTTGCGTAAGAGCGTATGAGAACATGAGAGCAATCATTAAGAAGGATATCAGGGAGGCTAAAAGGAATATAGCAAATAAGGCGAAAGACGACCCGAAGAGATTCTTTCAGTATTTTAATAGTAAAAGAACAGACAAGGAGGAGGAAATAGTGAAGGGGAATTAAAAGATACAGACAGTGAAATAACGGATGCATTAAACTTACATTGAAGTGAAGTGAGCAAGTGGATAACCTGCCAGTGGTAACAGGGACTACTAAGGAAGTACTGAGGGATTTGGAAATTGTAGAGGGAGAAGTGCTGCTGAGATTAAATAAGATGAAATCAAACAAATCACCAGGACCAGATAATATTTATCCTCATGTTCTTAAGGAGGATAGCGAGTGCAGATATAAACCTTTTGACACATATTATTAGGAAGTCACAGCACACTGTAGAGAATCCGAAGGACTGGAAAATGGCAAATATCATCCCATTATATAAAAAGGGTGACAGGGCAGATCCAAGCAACTATAGGCCAGTAAGCTTAACATGTATCACAGGAAAATTAATGGAAGGAATTATTAAAGATAAGATAAGATTGAACAACACCTGGCAAGGACAGGAGACATTCTGAACAGTCGGCATGGGCTCAGAAGTGGGAGGTCGTATTTTACTAACATGCTGAAATTCTATGAGGAGGTAACAAAAGGATACGACCAGAGTGAAGCAGATGAGATTATTTATCTGGACTTTCGGAAAGCATTTGATAAGGTGCCACAGGAGAGGGTGGGCATCAAACTATAAGATGTGGGAGTTCAGGGTGATGTTTTTAGTTGGGCGCAGAATTGGCTCAGACACAGGAAGCAGAGGGTGATGGTGCGTGGAACCTCATCAGAACTGGCCAATGTTAAGAGTGGTGACCAGCAGAGGTTTAGTGTTAGGCCTGCAGCTATTTTTAATAAATATAAATATAAATAACAAGCTGGTTAAGTTTGCAGATGATACCAAGATAGGTGGATTAGCAGATAATTTGGAATCCGTTATATCATCACAGAAGGACTTGGACAGCAGACAGGCCTGGGCAGATTTGTGGACGATGGAATTTAATGTCAGTAAATGTAAAGAATTACACATAGGAAGTAAAAATGTGAGGTTTGTATACACAATGGGAGGTCGGAAAATCGAGAGTCCACCTTATGAGAAGGATTTAGGAGTCGTAGTGGACTCTAAGCTATTGACTTCCTGACAGTGTTCAGAAGCCATTAAGAAGGCTAACAGAATGTCAGGTTATATAGTGCCTTGACGTGTGGAGTACAAGTCACAGGAGGTTCTGCTCAGTCTTTATAACACACTGGTGAGGCCTCATCTGGAGTACTGGGTGCAGTTTTGGTCTCCAGGCTACAAAAGGACATAACAGCACTAGAAAAGGTCCAGAGAAGAGCGACGAGGCTGATTAGAGGACTACAGGGGATGAGTTATGAGGAAAGATTAAAAGAGCTGAGTCTTTACAGTTTAAACAAAAGAAGATTAAGAGGAGACCTGATTGAAGTGTTTAAAATTATGAAGTGAATTAGTCCAGCAGATCGAGACGGTGACTTTAAAATGAGTTCATCAAGAACACGGGGACACAGTTAGAAACTTGTGAAGGGTAAATTTCACACAAACATTAGGAAGTTTTTCTTTACACAAAGAACGATAGACACTTGGAATAAGCGACCAAGTAGTGTGGTAGACAGTAAGACTTTAGGGACTTTCAAAACTCGAATTGATGTTTTTTTGGAAGAAATAAGGGGATAGGACTGGCGAGCTTTGTTGGGCTGAATGGCCTGTTCTCATCTGGAGTGTTCTAATGTTCTTTTCAAACTTAATGACACATCAAAGGCCTGTAGATATCCAATTGCTTGTCATCTCACCAGCTTTTCAGGAGGTGTACAACACATTTTCAATGAGCTGTTAAGGGACCAGGGACGGCACAGTGGCACAGTGGCACAGTGGGTAGCGCTGCTGCCTCACAGTTAGGAGACCTGAGGTTTGCTTCCCGGGTCCTCCCTGTATGGAGTCTGCATGTTCTCCCCGTGTCTACGTGGGTTTGACATTGGTGATCCTAAATCATCCCTAGTGTGTGTTTGGTGTGTGTGTGTGTGTGTGCCCTGCCTGTGATTTGTTCCTACCTTGCGTCCTGTGCTGGCTGGGATTGGCTCCAGCAGACCCCCGTGACCCTGTGTTAGGATATAGCAGGTTGGGCAATGACTGACTGACTGTTAAGGGACCAACAAATTTGTCCATGTCTATGTCTGAGAAATAATGAACTGCATCAAAACTTGTAAAAACTGTAAAGAAATGTATTAGAATGTTGTGGTTTTATTATACTGTACAATACAACTAAGATTTTGCATATGGTGCTCTCCACTGAGTGCAGTACAAGTATGATTGACAGTGCAAGTACAAGTGTAGAAGATACTAACTACTCAATACAGAACATATACATGCAGATTTGTTAAAACACAGAGAGAAGAAGATAGAAGCTTTTTAATCCTAATTGGAAAACAACAATAGCTGTTGTCATACACGTGCGCATGGGAGGAAGTTGAAGGGCTCACGAAAGGATAGTTCCATGCCAGACCAGGGCATGGCAGGGTGCACTAATCCTCCTTCTTTTTCATCGGCAGACCAAGGAGATTCTGCCTGGACTCGAGTTCCTGGCCCGAATGCATCATTGCCGATTCCTGTCCTGATGACATCACTTCCCCTGCCCGGCTATAAAACCGCCATCTTTGCCTGTTACGATTGTTCTATTGTTGGACTGAAGTCTGTTGAGACCTGTTCTATGGAACCAACCTTTCAATTTTAGCGGCCTAATTCAAGTATATGGGCGGCTGCCCCCAAACCCTCTTCCTGTGTTTGTCCAATCTTTTCACACTGTCCATTACTTAATTGGTGAGCTATGGCCAGTTGACAACGGAGCAGATTCAAATTGTAAAAGAGAAAGTCGAAGGCAAAGTTATCATCAACTGCAACTCCGTCAAAAGTCTGAAAAGGTACATAAATCCAATGAATAATATAATGAAGCTGTTAATTACTTTATTTTTACAGCAGCACAACTAAAAGACTGCAACTGAATGAGACGCCTTGAAGAATGTCGTCTTTAATTAGTTGTGTTAGTGAATTAAAGGAGTGGATGGATGAGAACTACTTGTCTTTAAACACCAATAAAACAGAGATGTTAATTATTGGAATGAATGACGCTGATCACAACAATATTCTGTCATCATTTAACTCAGTTGGAATCGCCATTAATTTTACTGAATCAGCCCGCAATCTAGGAGTTATCTTTGACTCTAGCATGTCATTTAAAGCACACATTACAAAGTTGTCCAAATGAGGTTTCTTTCATCTTAAAAATGTTGGGAAATTAAGGCGCTTTCTAAATAAACAGAATTCTGAGAAATTAATTCATGCATTCATTTCTAGTAGAATGGACTACTGCAATGTGGTGTTCACTGGATGTTCAAACTGTTCTTTATTTAGCCTCCAGTTAATCCAAAATGCAGCTGCAAGAATTATTACAAGAACAAGAAAATACGAACACATAACACCAGTTCTAGAGTCGTTACACTGGTTCCCGGCTACATTAACACTAGAATTACCAGAGCCTACGAAAAAACTTGTATATCCGGCCCACCTTAAATCGCTTCTTAAAACCTTTCTCACCTCTCCGCCAGCGTCTTTTGTCATCTAAATGTACTGATAAAGATAAGCTGCCAGCAGCCGGCTATTCCATCCCCCCAACGACTTAGAACGTAAACAGGCTTTTCCCAGCTCTTGCCTTGATTGATTATCTGGGAGTGAAGTGGAGTTTTAGAGTAGAAATAATAAGATTGTTATTTGAAACACACGCATTTCATATGTGTTGCATTTCTACAGTAATTTGTGTAAACACATTGTTAAAACAGAAACGTGTTATATATTCTAGTAGCAATTGACAAAATGTAGGCATAAACTATATAATGTACGAGCTGTATATACCCGGCGTTGCCCGGGGCAGAAGTAACCTAATCGGTCAAACACTTACATATATACCAAAGTAAACCTAATCGGTCAAACAGTTACATATATAAAAAAAGCGAACCTAATCGGATAAACAGCTTCATATATACAGAAGCGAACCTAATCGGACAAACAGCTAATCTATATACATAAGCAAACCTAATTGGTCAAACAGTTACATAAATACAAAAGCAAACCTAATCGATGAAACAGCTTCATATATACAGAAGCGAACCTAATTGGTCAAACAGTTATGCATGTGCAGAATAATTTTACAAACATTATGCGTGTTAACAATCATTAAAAAGAAAAGATTGAGGAACTGTTCTTCTATATGTGATGAAGCCACTAATAAGACAGATTTTTTTCAGGACCCAGCTGTTTCATAACTAAACTACTGCCACCCCAAAGTAATGCCTAATAGTGGTTTTTGGGGTAGCTGTGGAATAAAAAGGGTGTTTTTTAGTCAGTAAGAATCTGACACTACCCTTCAGTACAGGCTGAAGGGTGCCTATGTAAGGTTTTACATCCTTCCCGTATGGAAAAAAAAACATACTAAACTTTTTTTTCATCATTACACATAATCTCAGTCAAATGGAAGTACGCATTCTCAATTTATTTTTATCTAATTTTTACTTTTTCACAAAGCCATCCCATGCCAATTTGTATGAATAAACTTTTGCTAGAGAGTTAGCAAAAGTTTATTCATGCACATATTTTAATATGGATAATCTATCTCTAATCAAGGTTCTCATTTTCATTCTAATTTAAAATAATAATAGATACTCATTTTTTTCTTCTGTTTTAGAAAAACCAATCTATGCCACCTACGTCTTCGTCAAGTCAGCTTCATCCAGCTTCATCACATATAGAAGAAGAGTTCCTCAATCTTTTCTTTTTAATGATTGTTAACACGCATAATCTTTGTAAAATTATTCTGCACATGCATAACTGTTTGACCAATTAGGTTCGCTTCTGTATATATGAAGCTGTTTCATCGATTAGGTTTGCTTTTGTATTTATGTAACTGTTTGACCAATTAGGTTTGCTTATGTATATAGATTAGCTGTTTGTCCGATTAGGTTCGCTTCTGTATATATGAAGCTGTTTATCTGATTAGGTTCACTTTTTTTATATATGTAACTGTTTGACCGATTAGGTTTACTTTGGTATATATGTAAGTGTTTGACCGATTAGGTTACTTCTGCCCCGGGCAACGCCGGGTATATACAGCTCGTATATAATATACACACACACATAAACATTTATATACATATACATATATATACATATCTACATATACACATGTACATATATATACACACACATACATAAACACACACATAAGACTTACTGAGTGAAACGGGCTTTCATTGACAATCATGTTACGTTATTTTTAAAATGTTTCCTTTTTTTTTCATAACCTCTTTAACACACTACTTCTCCGCTGCGAAGCGCGGGTATTTTGCTAGTATATATATATATATATATATATATATATATATATATATATATATATATATATATATACATATACACACATACATGCAGTTTTAATAACACAGAAATCAATATAAACATTAACATCATTATCATATGAGAATATGAAGTAATATATAAGAAGCACATTTCATATAAATATAAATTATTAAACAGTAAAATCTTCTTCTGTAATTTGCTACCGTGGCAATTTGTGTGTCTGTCCAGGATTTTAAATGACCTGTAGCTCGCAAACCGTTGCACCTATACACTTGAAATGTGGTACACATATAGTACGTCACGTCTACTATCCGCTTTATGGGTGATGATTGTTTTAGTCTTTTTATCTTTATTTTATTTTATTGTACAATCAAGTCCTATCTGCGCACAGCAGGGCAGCCGTGTGCGGATGCGTATGGTGTATTCACTCCATGTTATCGTGCATTGCGCTGTCACTGCTATTTTGATAAAAGAATTTGAACAACATATAAGAAGCGTATAAATTATTAAACAGTAAAACATTAACATTTAAGAAATAAAGTTACATTAAGTACTACTGCTGTGCCTTCGGGTATACCTCATTTTTTGTTTGCCCATTACATGCTTAAATGTATACATTTTTTGGTGCACCTACCCGAGAACACGCGACATATAACCGAGCGTGGGAGAAGCATGGATTTTAAACACGCGTTGAGTTGATCTGCTGGTCTCCCTCGTGAAATAACTGGTAATGTTTGACTAAAATCTACAGCGAGTAAAACGACATTAGCTCCTATTTTTTTTTTACGATCTCTGAGATGTTGCTTTTTTTGGTTCAAGGCTTCATAAGCTCTTTTATGTTGTATGGTGTACTTATCCCAAACCATCATCTTTGAATGTTGCAAGACTTTCGCCTTGTATGTAGATCGGGGTAATTACATTCATTGCATTCCTAGTCTGAATCACAATCTGATTGTATGGGTGGTTACCTGGCACTGTAGGGTTGCCACCCGTCCTTTAAAATACGGAATCGTGCCGCGTTTGAGAATGAAATTGCTCGTCCCGTTTTGAATCAATACTGGACGGGATTTATCCCGTATTTTTTTTATCATTTTTTTTTTAAAGCAGCGTCTCATGCAAATCATCCCACACGCATTTTATGAAGATGCCTCCTTTCCTACTTTTGATTGGGTAATACTTGATGTCATCGTTAGTTTGATTGGTGTTTTTAACTGTCCAGTGAGTAGGGCGTGTCTTTCAACCGTAAGCAGATTTTTTGCACTGGTATCACTGACCTCGACGACGGCGACGTTATACGTCAAAAATAAATTACGATAAATGACGATTTTAGCGATACTTTATTACGACGGCGGCTACATAGACACGATCAAATAAAAACAAAAAAATCAAATAATCATTCTACATTTTCAAAACGTCGAAAAAACGACGGAATGAAAAAAAGGCCCACCCGACGACCCACCCATTCCATTTTTATATATATAGATGAAGCCTGAAGTCCAAATATCAAAGACACACTTTCACAAAAGATACAAAAAAAAAATCACCGCCAAAAAAACCCGCCTTAGTGTGCGACATTGATATGAGTTAACTACCACTGCTTCCGTGGCGTAACAGTATCAGTCGCTGACTATGCATCAGAAGCTCATGATTTCGATCCTGCACAACTCCCATTTAAGAAGCGTTCTTATTTTCACTATTTTAGAATAAAAAGATACATTTGATTTCAGTCTGTAACAGCTGGTGTAATTTATGATATTTGTAAAGGTTAGCTTTATTTTTTTTAAATTCACTTTTCATTGTATCAGTCGCGTTCAGGATCCATCCCTACCGCCCCCAACCTGACACTGCATTTTTTACATAAAGACGCGCTATAGTTCTGCAGTGTATCACGATACATCCGACCGCGTGTTTTTTTCCCCCAGTATTCCCAGTCCCCACGTGTTGCTGTATGCTGTTTCTTTTGTACTCCAGGACATGCAGAGGAAAGCATAGTAAAGAGCAGTAACTTCAGCGCTATATGCAATCATCAGACACTCCCCATCTGACACTGCTATTTTCACATAAAGACTCGCTATAGTTCTGCAGTGTACTTGTGACTGCATTGTCGTACCAATGCTTGCGAACTGAAGTGTCTGCATGCACTTTTTGTGGCATTACACGCGTATTTTTTGAGCATGCCCATGTAGCTCAAACACAGGAACATATGTTGTTGTAAAAGTATAACAAAACAAGTGCACTTTTATTCAAGACTATAACAGAAGAAAAAAGAAAGCAAGTTACAGTAGGCGGTTGATATGACAGCTTGCGTGGTGGAATGCTAAGAACTGCTGATTTCCATTCTGTGCTATAAAACTTAACATTTGAATCTGATGATTGCATATAGCGCTGTCTGATTTAGTGTGCGCAAGAACATGCAGGTGGCCAGTTGCTGAGTGCTACAATGCACATTTTAAAAAAAGAAATAGACAAATATATGTGACGTTTTGAAGAAATCATTTTATGACGCGAATAGTACCAATCAGAAAACATCGTCGAAGTAATGCAATATTATTTGAAAACGAACAGCGTCAGGTTGGGTGTGAAGTTTTACTGGCGCTGTTTGAGTCAGATCAGAAGCTGAATAAGCTGAACAAGCTCCTGTTCTGACTCTAAGTAAAAAGCATGAATTAACCAACAGAAATAACTGCGATTGACATTTTAAAGTTAACGATTTACAGTGCATGCCAATTTATAAATTCAATGTCCGTTTGAGGAAAAAAAAATCTTCAAAGCTGGGAATCGAACTTGCGTCTCTGTGGCACAGTAAGGCAGTGGTGCTCCAAGTCAGCAAACTGTCCTTATAACTTATTTTTTTCAAGATCCATAACACACAGACAGACAGAGCACTGCGTAATACAGAGACAGACAGGCAGAGATATACAAACAAACAGGGAAGGCACACGTACTGAAAGAAAAAAAAAATGAACATGTGCGTTGTTTCTGCAGCACTGAATGAGCTCACCCGCTCTAACATCACCCCTCACCCTCGATCTGACTCTCTAAGTAACAGCGCAAGTACAGACACAAATCAAGTGCATGTGTGTACTGTATAATATTAACAAAAAGAGCAGCTTACTACTGAAAACGGCAAATATAGGAGTGAGTGGGGATCGAACCCTTGACTCTTGATTACACTTGGTTTGCGTCTGTACTTGCGCTGTTACTTAGAGAGTCAGATCGTGGAGGGGTGATGTTAGTGGGCGTGAGCTCATTCAGTGCTGCAGAAACAACGCACATGTTGATTTTTTTTTTTTTCAGTACATGTGCCTTCCCTGTTTGTTTGTATATCTCTGCCTGTCTGTCTCTGTATTACGCAGTGCTCTGTCTGTCTGTGTGTTATGGATCTTGAAAAAAATAAGTTATAAGGACAGTTGTTCATGTTAATTGCAGTCTCAATTGTTAAAAAAATATTTTAAAAGGAGCATCCCACATGAAAATATAACGATCTCATTACCTGACAGTCCATACCAATTTACAAACTTTATGTCCGTTTGAGGTTAAAAAGAAAAAAAAGAAGTAACAGTTTATCCCCAGCGGGGAATTGAACTCATGTTTGTGAGGCAGAGAAAAGCTACTCAGTCTGAGAAGCAAATCTTAGCGTGCTATGCCACTGAAACTGTTACACAGGGTTTAAAGCTTTTGTGGAAGTGTTTATTTGATCTTAGGAACTCGGGCTTTACACATTCTACATTTTGTAACATTTATTACTAACATATGAAAAAGTTTCTGTTTTAGCAATGTGTTTACACAGATTACTGTAGAAACGGAACACGCATGAAATGCAAGTATTCCAAATAGCAATCTATTATTTCTATTCTAAAACTCCAGCAGTTCAGTCACTCCCAGATAATCAAACAAGCCATGAGCTGGAAAAACTTAGTGAACGTTCTGCAACGGTGGGGGATGGAATAGCCGGCTGCTCGCTGCTCCTCCAAATCGGCACATTTAGAAGACAAAAGAGGTGAGAACGGTTTTAAGGTGGGCCGGATCTACGAGTTTTTTCGCAGACTCTGGTAATTCTAGTGTTAAGGGCAGATTTCAAAATCCTCCTTTTAACATATAAAGCATTAAATGCTTGCTTGTCTGAACTTATCATGACTTACAAACCTGAGCACACATTAAGATCTCAAGATGCCAGTCTGCTTAGGATTCCAAGGATTAATAAAATAACAGCGGGAGGTCGAGCTTTTAGTTACAGGCCCCCCTAAACTGTGGAGTGGTCTGCCTGCTACTATAAGAGATGCCCCTTCGGTCTCAGCTTTTAAATCCTGGCTGAAGACTCACTACTTCAGTTTAGCACACCCTGACTAGAGCTGCTGATTAACTGTACAGACTGCATCTCTGTTGTTAGTCATTAGCACTAAAACATAAGTAACATGATAGTTATAATTGGATACTAACCCTCACCTATTCTAGATAGATAGATAGATAGATAGATAGATAGATAGATAGATAGATAGATAGATAGATAGATAGATAGATAGATAGATAGATAGATAGATAGATAGATAGATAGATAGATAGATAGATAGATAGATAGATAGATAGATAGATAGATAGATAGATAGATAGATCTTTATTGTCATTGTCACTTTTTACAAAGGAACAACAAAATTGAAGGTGCAGTCGACTCAGTGTGAGGAATAAGAGTTAAAAAGACAAAAAGACAAGAAGAGAGAAAATAATAACAAACCGAATAGTAATAAATATACAAATTGCACTTGTTGACTTAAGGTCTATATTGCACATTGGTAGAATGATACGGATCAGTTTTATTCTGAGTTCAGGGCCATGATTACTTTCGGATAAAAGCTGTCTTTAAGGCGGTTTCTCCTGGTTTTCATTGCTCTGTATCTTCTGCCCGATGGCAAAAGCTGGAAGAGGCAATGACCGGGATGTGATGAGTCCTGTGAAATGTCAATTGCTTTTTTGCGGCTACGGGAGGTGTAGATTTGTTCCAGAGTGGGGAGGGTACAACCAATTGTTCTCTCCACTGTCCTGACGACCCTGGTGAGCGGTTTCTTTTCTGAGGAAGTGCAGCTGCCGTACCACACACACAGTCCGTACGTGAGCACACTCTCGGTGGAACAGCGATAAAAAGCAAGGAGCAGATTTTTTGGGAGGTGGTTCTTTCTGAGAATTCTCAAAAAATACAGTCTCTGCTGCGCCTTCTTCAGCAGCTCCTTGGTGTTGGCGCTCCAGGTCAGGTCATCCTCCAGCTCCATACCCAGAAACCTGAACACCGGGATCCTCTCCACACAGGCCCCGCCAATGATGAGTGGCTGGATGTCAGTTTTGTTTTTCCTAAAGTCAATAACAAGCTCCTTTGTTTTTTTGGTGTTGAGGAGCAGGTTATTGACTGTGCACCACTCTGACAGTCGCTCCACCTCATCCCTGTATGCCAGCTCACCCTCCTTGCCTGAGATGAGTCCGACCACCGTCGTGTCATCCGCAAACTTTATAATCTTGTTGCTATGATGAGTGGGGACACAGTCATATGTGTAGAGGGTGTAGAGGAGCGGGCTGAGCACACAACCCTGCGGCGTCCCGGTGTTGAGGCTGAGAGCAATGGATGTGTGGAGACCCAGCCTGACCCTCTGGGGGCGACCAGACAGGAATTACAGTATCCAACTGCAGGTGAGTAATGGAAGTCCCAGATCTGCCAGTTTGGACACCAGTCGTTGTGGGAGGATGGTGTTAAACGCCGAGCTGAAGTCTACAAAGAGCAGTCTGGCGTAACTCCCTTGCTGCTCCAGGTGGGTCAGGGCAGCATGAAGGGCTGTGGCCACAGCATCCTCCGTGGATCTCTTTGCTTTGTAAGCAAATTGAAATGGGTCCAGGTCTGCTGGCAGGCAGGCGATGATATGACTCCACACCAGTTTCTCAAAGCACTTCATGATGACAGATGTGAGTGCCACTGGGCGGAAATCATTCAGACTGTTCGTGATGGATTTTTTCAGCAGCGGAACAATGATTGAGGACTTGAGGCAGGATGGGACAGTGGCCTGGGACAGGGACTGGTTGAAAATCCTGGTGAAGATTCTGTTTCTCTTCTTGGTACTCAAATGTGCCACTTGGTGCCACGGCCCACCTGCCAAGTTGTTTTGCCTGCCTAAGGTAAAGTCGTCCCTGATGGAGGATCGCAGGAGTCATGGGGTAGAGGGGTCCTTTCATCGGATTGGCTGGCCCAGCGCTGTCTCAGCTGTGGAATGGCCAATAGGGGGAGGCAGCTTGATGGCTGAGGTCTCCAGGACTCTGAACAAATCCAAATCATATTATGGGATATCATCTACTGTTAAATTTTGGTCCGTACTTGTAAAATTTTCATTTTTATACTGTATTGAGGATTACTCCTGTTCTGTTCTGTGTATTGTATTGTATTGACCCCCTTCTTTTTGACACCCCCACCCTACCTGGACAGGAGTCTCTCTTTGAACTGCATTTCCGGAGGTTTCTTCCATTTTTCCCCCTACAAGGGTTTTATTTCTTGTCTTCTTAGAGAGTCAAGGCTGGGGGGCTGTCAAGAGGCAGGGCCTGTTAAAGCCCATTGCGGCACTTCTTGTGTGATTTTGGGCCATACAGACATACATTGTATTGTATTGTATAAGGAGGGCACTGTGCCAAGCGCAGGCTGCGAAGCACAAGTGCCATAATTATAATGCGTTTCTTTGTGCTGCCCACGCTTGTGACACAAAACACATTTGGTAGTTGGTGACAGTTCTTGAGCTTAGTGTTGGGCAGAATGTCCATGTCATGCTGTCTGGACAGTTGTGATAAGTCACACACCTTGTGATGAAGAAACACCTTTAGGGGCAGCGATCTTCATCAGTGCCAGAGCCTGCAGGTTCCACATCATGCCATTGCTCTCTCAATCATTGTTCTTGTTTCAGAATAACATCAGCTTTCTACATTTTTCACAATGACCTAACTATGGACTGTCTATTTATAACTTTATTTTCCTCAAACTGTTGCCTCCAAAACAAATTCTATGGCTATCCGCTAGATGGCAGTATTGTGGTAGGTAACTGAGCCGCGGCCGCAGGGATGACTGCGTCTATCATGGCTGTACATTGAAGTACGAATCCATCCATCCATCCATCCATCCATTATCCAACCTGCTATATCCTAACTACAGGGTCACAGGGGTCTGCTGGAGCCAATCCCAGCCAACACAGGGCACAAGGCAGGAAACAAACCTCGGGCAGGGCGCCAGCCCATCACAGTGAAGTACGAATGATCCTGTTTTTCTTTTTGTTCTTTATTTTTGCCTTATTCAATTTCTTGTATTAGGAATTTGTTACTTTTCACATACCCTCCCCTTGGGGTCAGACTGCAGGGTCAGTCATTTTATATCGCCCCTGGAGTAATTACAGGTTAAGGGCCTTACTCAAGGGCCCAGCAAAGTAGGATCTCTTTTGGCAGTATTGAGGATTCGAACCAGCAACCTTCTGGATACCAGCGCAGATCCTTAGCCTCAAAGTCATCATTCCAATCTGAGCACTCCTCTTCCACCTTTGCTTCCTCTTAAGGGGTTCCACTGCCATCTTGGACCAAACATCGTTGTTGCTATCAATTACTTTCTTTCCACCAGAGTTTGCCTTACGGTGTCCCAACTCTCGATGATATCTATCTAGTCTTCTCTCCACAAGTTTTTGAGTGGCCAAGCCAAATCCCAGAGTTAAACCCCATTGAACAACAGCTGCTATGTCTCTGTCATTCCAACAGATGGCACACCACAAACATTTGTAATAATAAAGTGCATTGTATTTATCATTCCAACAGATACCGCATCACAAACATTAACACTGCTTTTATGAATCCCATTTACAACCTACCTGGACCACCCATTAGCGTCAAGTCTATCCTACCGGGATATCTTGTACCAAATGGCATATAATCAAGACGTATGCATTGCATTTGTCACTACAACGGATGGTACATTACAAATATTAAAGTTGCTTTTATGAATTCCATACCAAATGAGTTTAGTATTTTTGAGTTACATCGCCCTTCAACAATCCTAATCCTGCCTGTAGTGTAAACTGGTGTAGCACTGGGAATCTGCAACTAGAATCTAATGGTGCAACTCCTCCTTGGACCGCCAACTGGAGTCAACCCCATCTTACTTAATTTGTAGCTCCAGGGGTCCTAATGCAATTAACTTCACAGAACATGAAGGGCTAAACTACTTATAAAGCACGACGAGATGATCACCGTTTGTTGTCTCTCTGGCACGATTCCTGGCGGTTCATATATCGGTAGGGCTGGCAACTTTCCTAAACAAAAAGTAGGGACGGTCTAAGGCCAGAGTGGGCAATGTCAGTCTGGAAGGGTCGCAGTGACTGCAGGTGTATGTGCCAACCCAGTTTCTTAATGAGAAGTGAATAATTGCTAATGAAGCCTTTATTGATGCTTCATTTTAGTGGTCTCGCGTGTTAAGGTTCCCCACCCATAGTCTTAAACTGCTGCATTTCCTGCTTTAATGGCTCCTTATTAGCAACTAGCTGTGTAAGCCCATGGTGTAAAAAGCCCAGGCTCCTAGAAACTATTGAAATCATCAGAAAAAAATTTGAAATCCAGAATCGGCTATTTCGTTTTTGCAGACGGGCTCTCCCCCTTGTCTATCAGCGGCTAAGCGAGTTTCTCTCTCATTTGTCTTTCCACAGAGGTTTCACTTTGGCAACGCATAAAGTATCTATCTATCTATCTATCTATCTATCTATCTATCTATCTATCTATCTATCTATCTATCTATCTATCTATCTATCTATCTATCTATCTATCTATCTATCTATAGTGCCTTTCATATCTATCTATCTATCTATCTATCTATCTATCTATCTATCTATCTATCTATCTATCTATCTATCTATCTATCTATCTATCTATCATATAGTGCCTTTCACATCTATCTATCTATCTATCTATCTATCTATCTATCTATCTATCTATCTATCTATCTATCTATCTATCTATCTATCTATCTATCTATCTATCATATAGTGCCTTTCATATCTATCTATCTATCTATCTATCTATCTATCTATCTATCTATCTATCTATCTATCTATCTATCTATCTATCTATCTATCTATCATATAGTGCCTTTCATATCTATCTATCTATCTATCTATCTATCTATCTATCTATCTATCTATCTATCTATCTATCTATCTATCTATCTATCTATCTATCATATACTGCCTTTCATATCTATCTATCTATCTATCTATCTATCTATCTATCTATCTATCTATCTATCTATCTATCTATCATATAGTGCCTTTCATATCTATCTATCTATCTATCTATCTATCTATCTATCTATCTATCTATCTATCTATCTATCTATCTATCTATCTATCTATCTATCTATCATATAGTGCCTTTCATATATCTATCTATCTATCTATCTATCTATCTATCTATCTATCTATCTATCTATCTATCTATCTATCTATCTATCATATAATGCCTTTCATATCTATCTATCTATCTATCTATCTATCTATCTATCTATCTATCTATCTATCATATAGTGCCTTTCATATCTATCTATCTATCTATCTATCTATCTATCTATCTATCTATCTATCTATCTATCTATCTATCTATCATATAGTGCCTTTCATATCTATCTATCTATCTATCTATCTATCTATCTATCTATCTATCTATCTATCTATCTATCGTGCCTTTCATATCTATCTATCTATCTATCTATCTATCTATCTATCTATCTATCTATCTATCTATCTATCTATCTATCTATCTATCTATCTATCTATCTATCTATCTATCTATCTATCATATAGTGCCTTTCATATCTATCTATCTATCTATCTATCTATCTATCTATCTATCTATCTATCTATCTATCTATCTATCTATCTATCTATCTATCTATCTTTCTTTCAGCTTCATGCAGTAGCCTCATCCTTCTTTCTTCTTCCGTCTCGTTAACTTAGGGCTTCATGCTGTAGCCTCACACTTCTGGGACAGACAGACACACACACTTCCACACGTAGATGTTTACATATAACACTAGGGGGCTTCCCCCCTGCCCGCTTCGCTCACCAACCTCTTACCCCGCCTGCGCTATGCTCCGTTGTGAAGGGGGGGGGGGGGCTGAGCGCACTCTGAAACCCCTCTTAAACGGTGATACATTGGGAAACAAGTAACAGTTGTTTTTTTTCTTACCTCCTCTTTGCTCGATCAGCTGCTGGCTTGCTGCTGCTGTCGCGCCACGTGATCTGCACCTCGTGTGGTGCTTCGAACATTTAAAAGCCTGTACAGCACCTGAATATTCGATCTCTTTTCGCTGTTCCGTTATTTCACCGAGTAATATTTTCAGTTTGCTTGCACTAATGTGAGCTTTACTCTCATTTTTTGAGACTTTCGAAGTTTCCAACTTCCATTATCTAACCTGCTCTGCACGTGTATCTCAGGATTTGCCTCCAAAGGTTGTAAGTATGACGTGACTTGTCCGTCTCGCGGGAAGTGAAAGTGTCTCTATGTCTGTCTTCAAAAGATCACGTCTCATCACAGGAAGAAACTCTCGTATCATCGCAAGATTTTTTTTTTAATAATAGAGAGATAAGAGGCAAATGACAAAGGAGCCAGTAGTCCTCCATCTCACTTGTTCCCATTTACACCTGTGTGGATTCATCAGTAACTCTCTGGCTTAATAAAAGACTTAAGTGAAAAATGTGTCAGACTGAAAATGATCCATTTTAGGCTTCACATCATTTGCACGGTGGCACAGTGGTAATGCTGCTGCCTCGCATTAAGCAGACTTGGGTTCGCTTCCCGGTCCTCTCTGCATGGAGATTGCATGTTCTCTCCGTGTTTGCGTGAGTTTCCTCCCACAGTCCAAAGACATGCAGGTTACGTGGATTTGCGATTCTAAATTGTCCCGCGTGTGTGTGTGTCCTGTGGTGGGTTGGCAACCTACCCGGGATTGGTTCATGCCTTGTGCCCTGTGTTGGCTGGGTCCCCCGTGACCCTGTGTTTGGATTCAGTGGGTTGGAAAATGGATGGATGGACATCATTTGGATGATTTCTTTGGAAAGGAAAAAATCTACGATATAAGAGCCTAACATTGCAGACTAAGGCCGGGTGTGGCGCAGTGGTAGTGCTGCTGCTTTGCAGACTGTGGAAGATTGTGGGTTTGCTTCCCGGTTCCTCTCTATGTGGATAGTGTTTTGAGTACTGAGAAAAGCGCTATATAAATGTAATGAATTATTATTATTTAAACTTCACGCGACGCATGCTGCAGCAGACGCTCCTGCTACGCAAACGTTGTAGTGTTTATACTTGCGCGCGTACTTTGCGTACATCTGGAGGAATCCACCAGGTGGCAGTGTGAGATATTATCACGGTGAGAACATGCTTGGCTTCTCTGTGTTGTGAATTGCCTAGAACACCCATTAAATTCCGATGACACCTTACAGCAATATCTCTGAAAAGGATGTTTATTGATTAAATCCAGGGATGTGTCCATTCCAGCAAGCATTGGACACGAGTGAGAAACAATCCCTGGACGAGGCCTCGGCTCATCGCAAAGTGAATACAAGCACACACATACGCTCGCGTCATTTTAGCGCCACCAAATCCCCAAATCTGCATATCTTTGGAAGGAAACTGGAGCACACTGAGGAAACCCAGCAGGAAAACGTGTAAACTCCAGGCAGGGAATACCAGCGACGTGAGTCCCTGCAAGACAGCAGCGCTAACGCTCCGCCACTGTGTCACCCCATGTGTGTAATTATTAACAGTATTCATTATTTAAACAAAATTACTGATTTATCTGTAAAATGTAATATACATACTGTACTTCAATGCATTTCATCATGAAAGTGATATCAAGTATAAATCTAAGGATTCTAAATGTGCAGAGAGTTGGAATATCATACATTTAATGTGCTCAGTGTGGCGATCTATTGTTGGCGATCCGCTGCTGTCAGGAGCAGAGGAAGCCCTAGAAAAAAAGATGGCACAGAAGACGGTATGTGAGACTTTTAAAACGTATCGTGTCATTACGATCGGGAATATGTGACGCTTGAATATAAAAGCACCATGAATACATCTGTATGTCGGCATTTTGCTTCACCACATCGAACCATTTATCAAATATCGAAGCGCGCACACCGATCTCGTAGGATCCACAAAGCGGCTTTCTGTCACATGTAGATAGTAAACAGAGACTCTGATGTCACATTCCAGCTTTTAGCACACTGCGCCCCCCGACTTTTTGCCGGTACAGCAACTCGCGCACGCGTCGCGTTAATTTCTGAGGACCTGCTCAGAGGACGCATCAAATGAACTCTCACAACGCGTGGCGGCCATGATGCGGGTGCATACGCATTCTGAGCGTGAAGTATAAATGAGCCCTTCCATAACATTAAATAAGGCCTGAGATTGGCAAGGATTGGTTTCTAATTAACTCTTTCAGGGCAGATGCCAATCTTTGTCAGCAGGAGGGGTTGAGAGGGGTAATCAACTGTGCACGGTGACAAAACTCGCTGTTACGTTTTAGTTCAACTCTCTTTGTTAGAAGCAAATTTAGCTTCGTTGATCAGACAGAGATTCCCTGCACTTGTGAGCAGTGAAGAGCAAACAATGATAAAAATGGCACTGATATCTGCCGAGAGATTGAAGCGAATGCACAAAGCAAAATACTCCAATGGCAACATTTTGCATATTATCTCTGAATCTGATTCTGATGCAAGTGATCTGGAGAACGAAATCGCAAATGAAAGTGAGGTACTGGCATTAGCTGATCGATCCCCGGCTAATTGAGGTGCTGAGAACATTTGTGTAGCTGACGTGCCTACGGCAGTGTTTGCCTGGGCAGACCACCACTTATAATGACAAAAGGTACAAACCAGATTACATTGCACTGCGACTGCGGCTGTCGTTACCCAATGCGATGCAAAAACAGCTGGACAGCCAGCCTGCCACGCATTTCTGCAAGCCATCATGTCACCCCTGAGGGTCTCGAGCCATAAGAGACTGCGTACTGGCAGCCACAGCACTCAGCAACAGATGTTTTAAGTTGTTTTATGTGTGGAACCATTGCTTTGTGTGCTTTTCAGAAAACTGCGTTTTTTGGAAAAAATTTATTCAGCCCTCAGAGAGTTAAGCAATTAGGTTGGAACGAAAACCTGCAGTCACAGCAGCCACCTGGGACTGACGCTACCCACTCCTGATCTAAAGTAATGAACTGCCTAGAATGGGGGTTTGAAGGGGCATTGCCAGGCCATCCCTCTTGGAGTTTTGACCCAGTATAAAATATGGAACAAACAGAATTCTGTTAGGGAACACAACACATCTGTTTCAAATATGGACAATTCTCTAAAACAGCAAATGGTCGGTCACCCTATATATGGACTTAGCATTTAATGAAAAGAATGAAGAATGGAAAGGCAATAGGACCAGGTGAAAAACCAGCAGAAGTGTGAACGAGTTTAGGAGAAGATGGGGGAGATGTGTTGTGGGATTGAATACAGAAGGTCTATGAACAGGAGGGATACCATAGGATTGGAGGGACAGTGGGTCTGTACCCATTTATATACGCAACGCAGAAGACTGATATTCACAACTATAGAGGGATAAAGCTGATGTCACACACAATGACAGTTTGGGAAAGGGTTAGTGAGAAAAGGCTTAGTATTGAGACCACCACAGGGGGAAGAGCAGTTTGGTTTTATGGCAGGAAGAGGAACAACTGATGTAGTCTTTCCATTGAAACAGCCCATAGAGAAGCATTGAGAAAAACAGAAAGTTTTGCATATGGTGGTCATTAATTTGGAGAAGGTGCCACGTCGAGAGGTCTAGAGGGGCATAAGAGGCAAAGGAGTACCAGAGAAGTATTTGAATGAGGTGAGTGAAGGTGCAGGTTAAAAGCAGTGTTGGGGTAACAGACAAGACCCTATTGTGAGGAGGTCTGCACCAGGGGTCTTCTTGAAGTTCTGATCTCGTTGATCTTCTTATAGATGTGTTGACTCAACAGATAAAAGAACAATCCCCCGGTGCAGGCTTTGCGCTGGTGATGTTGTGTTGTGTAACACCAGAGATGAGGAAGTGGAGAGGAAGTTGGAAGAATGGAGAAGGGCTTTGGAAGATAGAGGGTGAATGAAGAAGAAGAAGAAGAAAGAATATCTGAGGTTTAATGATGATCACGATTCAGAAGTTAGCCTACAGAGAGAGCAACTGAAAAGAGTGGAGAAACTTAAATATCTAGGACCAGTGGTAGCCCAAGAT